>NW_027365010.1:0-149606 GCF_046119375.1 Phyllobates terribilis | reverse complement strand
AGTGTAGAGATGTCGGAGTCAGGCCAGAGGTCAGAGGATTCAGAGCCGAGAGAGACTGGGGCAGCAATATGATGTTAATAGACGGCACTTAATCAGCAGAGAGAGTCGTAGTCCAGAGCAAGCCAAGGTCAGATACACAAGCCGCGGGCGGAGGAGGCACAGGGTTCTGGGCAGGTGGCTCGGGTTCATCCTACTGTGTCCAGCTTGGTGACAAAAATGAAAAGTCGGACACAGGATGAAGAGCTGGTTCATCTTCCGGCCACTCTAGATGGTTCACTCCAGAACATGCTGAAAGAGAAAGAAGTGTACAGAGAAATATAAAGAAAAACAATTACTCTTATCTCCTCCTCTTACAGACAAACGACAATACTTGCTATTTCCTGTAAAATAACATTTCAATGTAAGGAGACAGTTTCTGTAAGTATTTATACATTTCTAAGTATCGGTATAGTATGTAAATCCTAAAATCTTTGTGTAATAAGTCTTCACTTACATGGAAAAGGTGTAAAAGGAGGCCGTGCTCTCCTCTGCTCCAGTTCCTCCCAACAGATGGTTTCGAAAAATGGGTGGTCTCTGATGTTTCCTGACACACCCAGGCGTCTCTCTGGGTCTTTCTGTAGCAGGTTCATCAAGAGATCTGTCAAGTCTGCACCTAGCCATGCTGGAAATTTTGGCTTTTCGTTGGTAATTGAGGTGCAGATCTTTTCTCTCTCTGGGCCGTTGTAAAATGGGAAACGTCCAGATGACATTAAGGACACAACTATCCCCAGGCTCCACCAGTCTACTGCTATGTTGTATGCCTGACCCAGGAGCACCTCGGGGGCCATGTAACGGAAAGTTCCCGTCCGCCCATAGATCTTACTGGACGCGGTCAGACCGTCTTTCGCCACACCAAGGTCTATAATTCGAATGTGACCATCTGTATCTAGCATGATGTTAGCTAGCTTTATGTCTCTGCAAAAAAAATAATAATTTTTGGTTTGGTTTTTGCACACAACCACAGGAAACAACTGAAAGTTTACACTTAGGACAAGAAGAGACTGGCAGAAGATAAGAAATACAGACAGGCATATGAGCAAGCGCTACTAGTGCATGACTATATCTGGTATTGATGCTTAACTTCATTCAAGTGAATAGACCTAAGCTGCAGTACCAGACATAGCTCATGGATATCAGTGGTGTTCTCAAGACAATATACATTCTCTTACCGATGGGCGATGCCATGCCCGTGGAGGAACTGGAGGCCACAAATTAATTCTGCTGTGTAAAATCTAATGAAGAAAGGAGACTGTTTAGTATCAAAACATGAAATCATTCTGTATAACTTGTGCAGAGGGAAAATGTATTATAATCTCTAAAATAGCCCCATTGACTGTATAGCAAAACCATTATATTAGAAGAACAAAGCACAAATACCTATAAAGAATTCTGGGCCTGATTTTTGGGGGAGTTTGGCTACATTGCATTTATTCAGCATTTTTTTTCTTCAGCAAAACCTGATCTCTTGGCAGGAAAGAAGTTGCGTCAAAAACACAGGTTTTGGTGCGTTTTTTGGTGCTTTTTTTGGTTCCTTTTTTCTCCGTTTTTCAGGATCCCAAAGTTCAACTTTGCTTCCACCATAGAAGCATGAACACAGGTCACCAATGCAAAACATATGTGAAACCATAGTGACCAAAATTTCAAATGTAACAGTGGGGGGAGGTGAATTGTTCAGGAATAGTTTTTCTGAGAAATTGGCAATGCATTGAGTTAGTAGGACACTTTATTTTCACACTAGGGTCTGCCATTCAGTTGCTCAGGGCATTGTTCAATGTCACACCTCCCTGGGCCACAGGTATTGGTCAGTCTCACACCTAGCTCAGCCAATGTTTAGTGTTCACACATCACTAACTTAATTAAACTGTTCTAATTCAAGCTGCCATCTCAGTTGACCAAGACAAAATGGTAAAATCACAAAAATAAATGAGTTTCACATACTGTTGTACTTGCTTTTTTTCACTAAAAACGCAGCAAAACTTGATAGTTATGTTCACACTAGGCATTTTTTAGTGTTTTTTCACCACCCATTACTTTCAATGAATGAAAAACGCTGAAAAAACGCTGAAAAAATACTGAAAGAAGGGACATGCTCTATTCTGCAAAAAAACATGCAAAGCACAAAATACTGATCCAAGGTGTGTGCATGAGATTTCTGGAATCTCATAGACTTTGCTGGTGCTGTAAAATGCAACTGAAAATTTTCATAAAAAACACATAAAAAAAACGTTGAAAAAACACAATGTGTGAACATAGCCTTATTCCAACTGAAATAATATTGAGGTCCTATCCTTGTGATTTAAGAATTGGATAATTCCTTTAACCCACTCACAATCCCAAAATACATTATTATATAATATTAGGTGTTATTTACTACACCATCCTTGACGACCATGGGCAATGGGTATAGACACCATTTTTGCCCAAGACCATGAAATATACCACATGTTAACCACTGAGCCATCAGAAATGTAATATAAATGTATCACTAACCCATAAGTGTTCTGTGTCACAAAGGTGTGATATGTAATATACTGTATGTAGAATAAAATCACGTTATTCCCTCCTGCTATTAGGACACGTTCCTATCTTTTTCCTCCCATCTCACGATTAGTTACTCACCGTACAGAGTTGATGTTCAGTCTCTTGCACATTCTAATGAGTGACTCAAGGCTGCCGCCAGACAAATACTCCATGATGAAATAGGCATGGTCCTGGAGAGAAAGCGCGATATTAGAGTAAAAGAAACATATTTTATGATGTGTGATCTGTAGTAAAGAAGATGTTGATAATATCTCAGATTTTATCTAGCATTATGTGTACAGTGTAAGATGTGAGCGTAACAGGAGAGCCCTCTGTACCTGAGACTGCTGGGCGGCACAGAGATGACTCAAGAATGGGCAGTCTCTGGCCGCCAGGAGTATCCGCCTCTCTCGCTGTAGGGCTTCTGCATTGTCCCGTTTGTCAATGATCTTAATGGCCTTGCAGATGTTTCGGCCGGGGACTGATGCCAGCACCACCTAAGGAAGACACAGGGAAAATAAAAGAGATTACTGGTGAAAAAAGTTTATTGTTGTTTTAGAACCTACTATATAAAATGAAGAACTCTGCAATCCACCGTCCCCCAAAATAAACTGTCTGATGTTGGAGACCATGTATTTGCACTCTAACTATTAAGATAACATAAGTCTTGGACTTTATGAGTACAACTCGCCTGAAATACAGAGAAGTGTAACACTTACTTTGCCGTATCTGCCCTCACCCAGCACCTGATGGAACCTGAACCCGCTGATGGAAATTCGGTTGCTGGATGTGGGTGTTATAGCGGTGCTGGGTCCTAAAGGAATAAAAAAGGAATATAATATTAATTTATTTGGAAGAAATGTAAAATAAAACATGAGATTATTCTCTAGAAACCTGCACAAGTTATTTTTCAGATGTGCGGCATATAAAAAGTACTGTATATAAATTTATAGAATGCCCATTATACATGTTACATCTCTAGGACTATTGATTTTATAATGGGGTTAGTGTACACCTCATATAATTGAGAAAGGCTGCAGTTACTGATACTAGGGCAGGTTATATACTGTGCAGTGATATAATTGCACAAGATAAGGCTTTTGTAAGGTGCAGGTTCCACTGATAAATGTAGTTCACCTTACTGACTAGTAGATTATTGGTTGTTCCTGTATGTAAAGTACCCTATAATGTACAGTACAGACCAAAAGTTTGGACACACCTTCTCATTTAAAGATTTTTCTGTATTTTCATGACTATGAAAATTGTACATTCACACTGAAGGCATCAAAACTATGAATTAACACATGTGGAATTATATACTTAACAAAAAAGTGTGAAACAACTGAAAATATGTCTTATATTCAAGGTTCTTCAAAGTAGCCACCTTTTGCTTTGATGACTGCTTTGCACACTCTTGGCATTCTCTTGATGAGCTTTAAGAGGTAGTCACCGGAAATGGTCTTCCAACAATCTTGAAGGAGTTCCCAGAGATGCTTAGCACTTGTTGGCCCTTTTGCCTTCACTCTGCGGTCCAGCTCACCCCAAACCATCTCAATTGGGTTCATGTCTGGTGACTGTGGAGGCCAGGTCATCTGGCGTAGCACCCCATCACTCTCCCACCTGGTCAAATAGCCGTTACACAGCCTGGAGGTGTGTTTAGGGCCATTGTCCTGTTGAAAAATAAATGATGGTCCAACTAAACGCAAACTGGATAGAATAGCATGCCGCTGCAAGATGCTGTGGTAGCCATGCTGGTTCAGTATGCCTTCAATTTTGACTAAATTCCCAACAGTGTCACCAGCAAAGCACCCCCACACCATCACACCTCCTCCTCCATGCTTCACGGTGGGAACCAGGCATGTAGAGTCCATCCGTTCACCTTTTCTGCGTCGCAGAAAGACACAGTGGTTGGAACCAAAGATCTCAAATTTAGACTCATCAGACCAAAGCACAGATTTCCACTGGTCTAATGTCCATTCCTTGTGTTCTTTAGCCTAAACAAGTCTCTTCTGCTTGTTTCCTGTCCTTAGCTGTGGTTTCCTAGCAGCTATTTTACCATGAAGGCCTGCTGCACAGTCTCCTCTTAACAGTTGTTGTAGAGATGTGTCTGCTGCTAGAACTCTGTGTGGCATTGACCTGGTCTCTAATCTGAGCTGCTGTTAACCTGCGATTTCTGAGGCTGGTGACTCGGATAAACTTATCCTCAGAAGCCGAGGTGACTCTTGGTCTTTCTTTCCTGGGGCGGTCCTCATTTGACCCAGTTTCTTTGTAGCGCTTGATGGTTTTTGCAACTACACTTGGGGACACTTTCAAAGTTTTCCCAATTTTTCGCACTGACTGACCGTCATTTCTTAAAGTAATGATGGCCACTCGTTTTTCTTTACTTAGCTGCTTTTTTCTTGCCATAATACAAATTCTAACAGTCTATTCAGTAGGACTATCAGCTGTGTATCCACCAGACTTCTGCACAACACAACTGATGGTCCCAACCCCATTTATAAGGCAAGAAATCCCACTTATTAAACCTGACAGGGCACACCTGTGAAGTGAAAACCATTTCCGGTGACTACCTCTTGAAGCTCATCAAGAGAATGCCAAGAGTGTGCAAAGCGGTCATCAAAGCAAAAGGTGGCTACTTTGAAGAACCTAGAATATAAGACATATTTTCAGTTGTTTCACACTTTTTTGTTAAGTATATAATTCTACATGTGTTAATTCATAGTTTTGATGCCTTCAGTGTGAATGTACAATTTTCATAGTCATGAAAATACAGAAAAGTCTTTAAATGAGAAGGTGTCTCCAAACTTTTGGTCTGTACTGTATATACACAAATTTACAGCAAAACCACATAATGGTAATTCATGGAATAGGGTCTGAGCCAGAGGCGTAGCTAGGGTTTGGTTTGGGGGGGGGGGGTTTCGAAACTTCTGAGTGGGCCCCTAAATATGTAACCCTGATTATTGGATGTAGGAGAACGTCAGCAGATGACCGCGCTGTTACTGAAAATAATCTCTATACAAAGACTAGCACTGATATTACCGCCATATGGTAACCATATAGTGATAGATGCCAGTGCTGCAGAACATATAAGAGATTACAGTACAGTTATAGATGGTGCCTTACAGACGATGTTCTTTCTGATGGAGTCGTTCACTTTTCCCGTGTTTTCCATCTGGCCCAAACCAACATGACGACTTCTCCATCCTGGACTCGTCTGCAGAGATTACAGTCACATCTGACTTCTCACATTTCCAGCCCCGTCTTCATCTATTCCCAGCCTGCACAACCTCCTCACCCTGCTGACAGCCCAATACTGAGCCCTTACTGCCGTATGTGTCCCTATTACTGCACCTGCTGTGTGGTACTGTGTGCCCTCTAATTTTCCTCCTACTGGAGCCATAAATTCCCCTTTCATTGCATTCATAAAGTATGATGGCCCTACTGTACCCCACCCCTCAACTGCCCTGGAAAAGTATGGTGACCCCAACACAGTATTATCCCCCAACTGTGACCCCCACACAGCCCTCCATGCAGTATAATGGGCCTACATACAATATAATGGCCCCTACATAGCATGATGGACCCCACACAACCCTTCACACTGTATAATTTCTTGCATATAGTTTAAAAGCCTAAGATACAGTAGTTCTCCATACAGCATAATGCAACCTGTAGCCCATATAGTATATTGCACCCCATAGCCCATACAGTATAATGGACCCCCATAGCCCATACAGTATAATGTACGCTATAGCCAATACAGTATTATGGACCCCTATAGCCCATGCAGTATAATACACCCCATAGCCCATACAGTATAATGCCCCCATAGCCCATACAGTATAATGCGCCCATAGCCCATACAGCATAATGCATCCCATAGCCAATACAGCATAATACACCCCACAACCCGCACAGTATAATGCACTCCATAGTTCATACAGTAAAATGCACCCCATAGCCCATACAGTATAATGCACCCCCATGGTCCATACAGTATAATGCACCCCTTTGTCCATACAGTATAATGCACCCCCATAGTCCATACAGTATAATGCACCCAATAGCCCATAAAGTATATTGCACCCCATAGTCCATACAGTATAATGGACCTCCATAGCCCTTACAGTATAATGCACCCCATAGTCCAGACAGTATAATGCACCCCAAACCCATATAGTATAATGCACCCCCATAGCCCATACAGTAAAATGCACCTCCATAGCCCATACTGTATAATGCACCCCATAGACCATACAGTATAATGCACCTCAAACCCATACAGTATAAAGCACCCCCATAGTCCATACAGTATAAAGCACCTCATAGTCCATACAGTATAATGCACCCCAAACCCATACAGTATAATACACCCACATAGCTCATACAGTATAATGCACCCCATAGTCCATATAGTATAATGCACCCCATAGCCCATACATTATATTGTGCCCCATAGCCCATACAGCATAATGCATCCCATAGCCCATACAGCATAATGAACCCCACAACCCGTAAAGTATAATGCACCCCATAGTTCATACAGTAAAATGCACCCCATAGCCCATATTGTATAATGCACCCCCATAGTCCATACAGTATAATGTACCCCTTAGTCCATAAAGTATAATGCACCCCCATAGTCCATACAGTATAATGTACCCCTTACTCCATAAAGTATAATGCACCCCCATAGTCCATACAGTATAATGAACCCCCAGAGCTCATACAGTATAATTCACCCATTAGTCCATACAGTAAAATGCACCCCAGAGCCCATAGAGTATAATGCACCCCATATCCCATACAGTATAATGCACCTCCATAGCCCATACAGTATAATGCACCCCATAGTGCATACAGTATAATGCACCTCAAACCCATTCAGTATAATGCACCACCATAGTCCATACAGTATAATGTACCCCATAGTCCATACAGTATAATGCACCCCAAATCCATGCAGTATATTGCACCCCCATAGCACATACAGCATAATGCACCCAATATTCCATATAGTATAATGCACTCCATAGCCCATATAGTATAATGCACTCCCATAGCCCATACAGTATAATGCACCTCACAGCCAGTACACTATAATCCACCCACATATAGTATAATGCACCTCCATAGCCAATACAGTAAAATGTACGCCCATAGTCATTATAGTATAATACACCCCCATAGCCCATACAGTATAATGCACCCCAAACCCATACAGTGTAATGCATCGTCATAGCCAATACAGAATAATGGACCCCCATAGGCCATTCAGTAAAATGCACCCCCATAGCCCATACAGTATAATGTACCCCCATAGCCCATACAGTATAATGCACCTCAAACTCATACAGTATAAAGCACCGCAATAGTCCATAGAATATAATGCACCCAATAGTCCAAACAGTATAATGCACCCCAAACCCATACAGTATAATGCACTCCATACCCCATACAGTATAATGCACCCCATAGCCGTACAGTATAATGCATCCCCATAGCTCATACAGTATAATGCACCCCATAGTCCATACAGTATAATGCACCCCATATAGTATAATGCACCCCATTTAGTAAAATGCACCCCCATAGCCCATACAGTATAATACACCCCCATAGCCCATACAGTATAAGGCACCCCATAGTCCATACAGTATAATGCACCTCAAACTCATACAGTATAATGCACCGCCATAATCCATAGAGTATAATGCACCCAATAGTCCATACAGTATGATGCACCACAAACCCATACAGTATAATGCACCCCATACCCCTTACACTATAATGCACCCCATAGCCCATACAGTACAATACACCCCCATAGCTCATGCAGTATAATGCACCCCAAAGTCCATACAGTATAATGCACCCCATATACTATAATGCACCCCAAACCCATACATTGTAATGCATTGCCATAGCCAATACAGAATAATGGACCCCCATAGGCCATTCAGTAAAATGCACCCCCAAAGCCCATACAGTATAATACACCCCCATAGCCCATACAGTATAATGCACCCCATAGTCCATACAGTATAATGCACCTCAAACTCATACAGTATAATCCACCGCCATAGTCCATAGAGTATAATGCACCCAATAGTCTATACAGTATAATGCACCCCAAACCCATACAGTATAATGCACCCCATACCCCATACACTATAATGCACCCCATAGCCCATACAGTACAATACACCCCCATAGCTCATGCAGTATAATGCACCCCATTGTCCATACAGTATAATGCACCCCATATAGTATAATGCACCCCATAGCCCATACAGTATAATGCACCCCATAGCCAATACAGTATAATGCAGCCCCATAGCCAATACAGTATAATGCACCACATAGCCCATACAGTATAATGCACCTCATAATGCATACCGTATAATGCACCCCAAACCCATATAGTATAATGCACCCCAATAGCCAGTACAGTATAATGGACCCCCATAGGCCATACAGTATAATGCACTCCATAGTCCATACAGCATAATGCACCCCCATAGCTGATACAGTAAAATATACTTCATAGTCCATACAGTATAATGCACCCCATAGCCCATATAGTATAATCCACCCCCATAGCCCATACAGTATAATGCAGTCCATAGTCCATACAGTATAATGTACCCCCATAGCCCATATAGTATAATGCACATCAGTGTCCATACAGAATAATGCACCCCATAGCCCATATAGTAAAATGTACCCCAATAGTCCATACAGTATAATGCACCCCAATATTCCATACAATATAATGCACCCCCATAGCTCATACAGTATAATGCACCACATAGTCCATACAGTATAATGCACCCCCATGGCCCATATAGTATAATGCACCCCCATAGCCCATACAGTATAATGCACCTTATAGTCAATACACTATAATGCACCCCTATATAGTATAATGCACCCCCATAGCCAATACAATAAAATGTACCCCCATAGCCAGTACAGTATAATGCATCCCCATAGCCCATACAGCATAATGCACCTCATAATCCATATAGCACAATGCACCCCAAAACCAAACAGTATAATGCACCCCCATAGCCCATACACTAAAATTGCACCACAATAGTCCATACAGTATAATACACCCAATAGTCCATACAGTATAATGCACCCCAAACCCATACAGTATAATATACCCCCAAAACTCATACAATATAATGCACCCCAAACCAATACTGTATAATGCACACCCATAGCCCATACAGTATAATGCGCCCCATAGTCCATACAGTATAATGCACCCCCATAGCCGATACAGTATAAAGCACTTCATAGTCCATATAGTATAATGCACCCCCATAGCCCATACAGTATAATGCACCCAATAGTCCACACAGTATAATGCACCCCAAACCCTTAAAATATAATGCACCTCATAGTACATGCAGCGTAATGCACCCCCACATCCCGTACAGTATAATGCACCCCATAGTTCATACAGTAAAATGCACCCCATAGCCAATAAAGTATAATGCACCCCCATAGTCCATTCAGTATAATGCACCCCTTAGTCCATACAGTATAATGCACCCCATAATCCATACAGTACAATGCATCCCAAAACCACACAGTATAATGCACCCCCATATGCCATACACTAAAATTGCACCACCATAGTCCATAGTTAAATGCACCCAATAGTCCATACAGTATAATGCACCTCATAATCCATACAGTATAATGCACTCCAAACCAATATAGTATAATGCACCCCCATATCCAATACAGTATAATGGACCCCCATAGGCCATACAGTATAATGCACCCCAAACCAACACTGTATAATGTGCATCCATAGCCCATACAGTATAATGCACCCCTTAGTCCATATAGTATAATGCACCCATAGCCCATACAGTATAATGCACCCCTTAGTCCATACAGTATAATGCACCCCATAGCCAATACAGTATAATGCACCCCATATAGTATAATGCACCCCATAGCCCATACAGCAAAATGCAGCCCCATAGCTGATACAGTATAATGCACCCCATAGCCCATACAGTATAATGCACCCCCATATCCCATACAGTATAATGCACCCCATAATCCATACAGTATAATGCACCCCCATAGCACATATAGTATAATGCACCCCATAGTCCATACAGTATAATGCACCAAATAACCAATACAGTATAATGTACCTCCATAGCCCATATAGTATAATGCACTCCCATACAGTATAATGCACCTCCATAGCCAATACAGTATAATCCTCCCCCATACAGTATAATGCACCCCCATAGCCCATACAGTATAATGCACCCCAAACCCATACAGTATAATGCACCCCCATAACTCATACAGTATAATGCACCCCCATAGCCCATACAGTATAATGCACCCCCATAGCCCATACAGTATAATGCACCCCCATAGCCCACAGTATATTGCACCCCCATACAGTATAATGCATCCCATAGTCCATACAATACAATGCACCCCAAACCCATACAGTATAATGCATCCCTATAGCCAATACAGTATAATGGACCCCCATAGCCCATACAGTATAATGCACCCCATAGCTCACACAGTATAATGCACCACCATAGCTCATACAGTATAATGCACCCCATAGTCCATACAGTATAATGCACCCCCATAGCTCATACAGTATAATGTACCTCTATAGTCCATACAGCATAATGTACCCCATAGACCATACAGTATAATGCACTCCAATACTCCACAGTTTAATGCAGCCCCATATAGTACAATGCACCCCCATAGCCCACAGTATAACGCACCCCCATATAGTACAATGCAACCCCATAGCCCACAGTATAATGCAATCCCAAATAGTACAACGCACCCCCACATAGTATAATGCACCCCCATAGCCCACAGTATATTGCACCCCCATAGCCAACAATGTATTGCACTCCCATATAGTCCACAGTATAATGCACCCCCATATAGTATAATACACCCCCATAACCCACAGTATAATGCACTGCCATAACGCATAGTATAATGCATTGCACCCCCATATAGTACAATGCACCCCCATAGTCCTCAATACAGTTTATGGCCACTAAAATGTTCTAAAAAAATAATAAAATGCAATACTCACCTCTCCTCCTTGTTCCTCGTTGATCCGGTCACCACAGCTTGGGTTCTAAGCATCGCACATCTCAGCGTAGAGGATGGACATGTAGTGATGTCATCACGCTGAGACGTCAGATGCTGAGGAAGAATGCACGCTGATACAGTTAAAAGTAGCGTAGCTCCGGGTGGGCACCTCAGAGCATGGGGCCAGGGGTGACTGCACCCTTGCCCCCCTGGTAGCTACGCTACTAGTCTGAGCTTCATTAAAAAAAAAAAACAGGAAACTTACTTTTCTTCAATATTCTACATTATGTTTTACTAGAAACTGTCACTTTGTACAGTTTTGTCACAAACAAAGCTTTAAATATATAAGGACCATCCAACCAACCACACTAAATCCTTGTCCTCACTGCAATGCATGACCCAGGCTTAGTGTTAATGCAATGTAATTGATATCTAAAGTTACACATACATGTAGCAATATCTGATACATGGGACTCGTACAAACCTCCTATTGTTTATGTGGGAACATTTATTATGAGTCAAGAACAACCACCGCATTGTAGATGAGACTTGAATGTGACCCTTACCTGCTCTCGGCTCCTCATCCTCCAACTCTCTGTTGTTGGGTCCAATCCTCTTCTTCTTCTTGATGTCTTCCTCCAGGCTGTCTTCTCTCTTCCTCTTCTCTATTCCTCTCTCCATCTCTTCTTTCTTCTCCATCTCTTCTTTCTTCTCCATCTCTTCTTTCTTCTCCATCTCTTCTTTCTTCACTTTCTCTGCCTTTTCTCTCTTAATTTTGAAAATCGCTAGTCGATCAATCCAACTCTCTTCCATTTGCTGCAGTCGACAGTTGAAAAGTGAACGGCAGTTGACCGCATGCCAGTCACATGACCTCAGGACAGCGAATGGAATCTTCAGTTGGCACCTGCCATGCTGGTGCTTCATATACCTCCTCAGCCACATACACTGTAATGTAGGCATCATGAATGGCATCACGTGTGCAGATAAATTAAGAAATTAATATGACTGATATACAGTATGTTGGTTGGAATTGGTGTCCATATTTTATTTCAGACTCTCTAATAGGGTTTAATACATTTCTTGCTCTTAAATGCTTAAGTTTACAGCGCTTAGTCCTGGGCTTTACCTCTACATTATTATAAATGTATTGTATGTTGTTTAAGTGAAGATATCTTAGAGGACGAATTATCTATAAAAAAATACACATACAAATATCTTCAAAATATTTTTAAAAATATTCCATAAAAAATCTATTTTATTATAACAATAAAAAGCTTCACATGTGAGAAATCCATATGAACCTATGTGATTCATGCTGTCCACGATTGCAGCCAGGTACTGTATATATTTCTCAGAAACACTTTGACATTTGTTTTTGTTTATATATATATATATATATATATATATATATATATATATATATATATATATTTGTTTTATATTTTGTTTTTGTTTTTTTATATTTGCACAGTTAAAACAAATTATATTAATTACACAGTAATTTAAATGTACCCCAAAACTGCACCAAAAAATACAATTTGCCTCAGATAAAACAAAACCTCATACAATCATGAAGAGAAAAAGGCAAAAAGCCCAGATGCCACAAAATGTATTTATTAAAAAAAAATAAGTGAAAAAATATTATTAAAACATAATTTATTTGAATGCTCTAAAAAACAACAACATAGCATTATGCCTACGCGTTTTGAGCGCTACCCTGCTCTTAATCTTAATCATAGCACTATTATATGACAATGAAAAGGTTTAAATACAAGAGAACAAGCTGAACCGTCAAATGACTATCCACCCACAATTCATTTACAAACCAATACACTGGAGCCAAAGACAGAATTAATTAGGAGTATACTGACATGTGGAAGGAGAGAAAAGAAAAATGAATGACTTATATCCTATCTAAAATTACAAATTATGAGCCATATTTAGCAAAAAATTCCTTAACAATAATACAACAAGTCCATGCGGAATATCCAAAACGCTTCACGTGTTCGCAAAACATCAGACCAATCTCCTCCCCTCGCCAGACGCTTCACCCTATCAATACCACAAACCTTCAAGCTACTAATGGCGCCATTATGTTTTTCCAAATAGTGACGAGATAATCCTAAGAGAGATTTTTTGCTTCTATAATTGGTGCTGCTAGAATATGTTTTAGCTCCATTAATCAGCTCAGAAATCCTCACATTCAGTTTTCTTGTTGTGCAGCCAATGTATTGAAGGTTACATGTTGTGCACGTAGCTAAATAAATAAGGTATGTAGAATTGCAATTGATAAATGTCTTTACACAAAATGATACTCTATTTGCACACGATGTGAAGTTTCTAGATTAATTTATATATTGGAATAACCCATAACGTGATGTTCCACATTTTGTAACACCCCTTGAGAGCCATCCATGTATCTTGGACTGTGTTCACACTGCGATACATGATAGGTGATAGCATCCCACATAGAGATCTTGATTTTCTAGTAACAAATCTTACTCCTTTGTCTACTATATTGGATAACTTCTGATCATGATGTAACAACAGCAAGTTCTTATTTAAAATGTTTGCTGTATTTGGATAATCCAAGAAATAAGGTGCAGAAAAGGTGACTGGCAAAACGTGTTCTCTGATTTGCCTTCAGAGTTTTTTGTTATTATAGGCTTTGTCTAGACTCTTTGGATGCAATGCACAACGCCCTATTTATGCATGCATGTGAATACCCTCTCATAAGAAATCTCTCACAGATCCTATCACATTCAATTGAAAAATCCTTATCATATGAACACGCACGTCATGCACAACTAAATTCTCCAACTGGGAGTTTCTTGATAACGTTGTTGTGGATGGCAACTACTCGTAGACAGGAGAGTGTTTCCAGAAATCGGTTTTCCATATAATTTGGTACAGATTTTACCTGTGACTGTATCACCTGATAGATAAACATCCAAAAAGGGAGTAGTTTGATCTCTTTTCTCCATTACAAATTTAAGGTTCATATGAATGGTGTTCAGAAAAAAAAAGAATCAATATTACAATCATGTCTCTGAAACGTAAAGATGAAAACATCTAGATATCTAACAAACCATTTTATGTGGTAATCAAAAGGGTTAAGGCCAGAAAACATGTAACACTCCTCCCATCATGACATGTAAATATTCGCCAGAGATGGGGATCATTTCCCCCCATTGGACACCCCTTCACCTGTAGATAGAATGCATGACTGAACATAAATTAATGATGAGTAGTGTTGAGCGAGCACTAAAATACTTGGGTGCTCGAAGCTCGGGCCGAGCTCGCCGTGATACTCGGGTGCTCGACTGGAGCAACGAGCCCAATGTTAGTCTATGGGAGACTTGAGCATTTTTGCGGTGGCACCCCCGGCAGTCTTTTAAAAGCCTAACAAGTGCCCAAAACAATAGTGACAGTGCTCAAATGACATGGGGACAGCATGGGGATCGCCCCAGGAAGCATTTCTGACCCCCAGGTCACTGCTGTCAACAACGTGGTCAGAGGTATTAAGCCACTTTTACAGGCTCACAATAAAACGTTCAAAAACGAAAGTGAAACTTTTTTCCTGTGAAATATGTTAAGGAACATCCTTTCCAGGGTAAAGACTTGTGTATAAGTTAAAATAAATGACCAAAAACAAAAATAGTCCTCCACACCTTTGGCTATGTTCACAAGTAGCATTTTTTATGCGTTTTTGCACTTTTGTATTGCTTTCAACTATGACAAATGCATTCACCGTGAAATGTCATTTTAACATTTTACAACCTTATCTGGCCATGTGCTGTGTGACACATGCATAAAGTGCTGAAAAGACAAGGGAACAGCATGGGGAAGACCCCTGGAAGCATCTCTGACTCCCAGGTCACTGTCTAAAAGTGTGCCCATCATAGGTGATCCTTACTGCATCAGAAGATGCAGACTTGCAACTATCCCCATGCAAGTTCTAGTCCCAGGGCAGTGTTTAATTGTAGCTCCCCCATTCCTTGCAATACAAGCTCAAGTATGCAGCCTGCCAACCACCCGCCCCCAGGCTGCAATACCATACTGCTTGCTTGCTTGAACTTGAAATTGGGCCTTTTAGGCATGTGGAGGCGGAATCTGGCCACCACGTCATGGCTGTGTTGGCGGCCTGGAATCCATACTCCGTCCCCAGCCGCCCGGGGGCCGGGTGTCCATACTCGGTCCCCAGCCGCCTCGGGGCCGGGTGTCCACACACGGTCCCCAGCCGCCTGGGGGCAGCTGGGTGTCCATAAACGGTCCCCAGCCGCCCCTATTTCTGCTTGGAACATCCCCCCACACACTTTTCTTAGTCCGGCCTGCTTTAGGCAGCATTGGACCAGCCCACCAGAGAACCAGACTCCTCCGGTGGGCCCTGACTTCTCCATCGGTGGAGTTGAGAGTGCCAAGGTGAGGAGCATGATGATGATGACAGAAGTTAGCATCTGCTATGTTTTCTTTTAATGCAAGTGTAAGTGTGCAGCCTGCCACCCACCCACCCCCAGTCTGCAATTCCATACTGCTAGCTTGCACCTGAAATGGGGCCTTTTAGTTTGGAGGAGGCCGAAGCTGGCCACTACCTCATGGCTGCTTCGGCAGCGAGGTATCCATACTCAGTCCCAAGCCGCCCATATTTGTCCTGGTGTGCCTTATACATAAGATTAAGCGCGTATACCAAAACATTACCTGTGCCCTCCCCAGTGCATTTAGTGGGAAGGAGAGCATATTCCGCTGTAGTGTGTGCATGCCAAACCCCTGTTCATGGTACATGCAAAGATGCCTCCCACCTTGCACCTGTCGTTGCAGACTTGCAACTATCCCCATTCAAGTCCTTGTCCCAGGGCAGTGTTCAATTGTACCTCTCCCATTCCTTGCAATGCTAGCGCAAGTATGCAGCCTGCCACCCACCCACCCCCAGGCTGCAATACCATACTGCTTGCTTGCTTGCACTTTAAATTGGGCCTTTTAGGCATGTGGAGGCGGAATCTGGCCACCACGCCATGGCTGTGTCGGCGGCCTGGTATCCATACTCAGTCCCCAGCCGCCTGGTGGCCGGGTGTCCCCGCTTGCTCCCCAGCCTCCAGGGGGTGGCCGGGTGTCCATACTCGGTCCCCAGCCACCCCTATTTGTCCCGGTAACCTTTCCCACACTTTTCTTAGCCTGGCCTGCTTTAGGGCAGCATTGGCCGAGCCCACCGGACTATCAGACTCCTCCGGTGGGCCCTGGCTTCTCCATCAGGGGAGTTGAGAGTGCCAAGGTGAGGAGCATGATGAGGATGATAGAAGTTAGCATCTGCTTTGTTTTGTTGTAATGCAAGCGCATGTATGTAGTAGCGGCTAGGCCTGAGGTGGTCAGCGTTTTGGCGCATATCCTACCTCCTCCGAGGATTGCTGGATGTTTTCCTGCTACTATCCAAGTTCTATGACTCCCGTTAAAACAAAGCTTCAGGTGATAAATGATGGATGAGGTAGTGGCAAAGGAGAAAGAGCAGGAGGAACAGGGACCATTCACATCAATATCAGGCCAGTCAACCAAATATGTCTTGTAGGATATGTTTCTGTAACAAAAGGAGCGGTTCGGCTACACAGTTATAGGGCATACAGTGAGTGCAATGCCTACCAAAAATTTCGAGCCACTCCAATGCCCCTTGGAAATGACATGGAGGTCAGAGGGCGGTAACTAAACCTTTTTTTCCATTTATAGCAACTGGGTCTCCCGTGCACTGTTGGCCTAAGCAGTGAATGGAAGGCTTTCCAAAAATTATGAGGAACTGCAATGCCCCTTACAAGAGCCATGTGTGGCACCCCAGGGGTCTGGTCACCACAGTAATAGAGATATTACGTCAGAGAGCAAGTGGGAGGTTTCCTGGTCAGGATCCCTTAAACATGCAACATCCTCCTGCCCCAATCCTGGGAGGGGAGAATTCTGCCCTTATAAACTGGATCTGGGGAGGGGTTGAGTGAGTCAGAGAACAGTCAGAGTCAGAGTGAGAGCAAGGGAAAGTAACAGCAAGGAGCTCTGTAGGAGCTAGGAGCTAAAGACCAGGGGCTGGAAGCTGAGCAGAGCTCGCCCTGGCAGAAGACAATAGGAACCGGACACAGGAGTCCGAAGCTGTGAGGACTTATTTATCCAGCAGCAGAAACCAGCCGGCAGGGGATTTCAGGTCCTCTGGCCATAGAAGCCCGGAGGCTCAGTCACAAGCAAAGGACCAGCACCGCCGTCGTGGAGCAGAGGCTAACAGAAGGCCCCAAGTCACCAGCCATACGGGTGAGCACTACACGGTACACTGAGGGACGTGGGCTACTTCTACCCGCTTACAGCAAGGTAGCCAGGAAGAGTGCAGACAGACGGGGAGGCCTACAACTCCACCTGGCCAGGGGAACTCCTGCTTGCTCACAGACTGACCAGGCCTCTTATGCTAGCCAGTACTCCCGGGAGGGTCTACCTTATAATCATCAGTAAAGACCCTGAACTGCACTGCAAAGACTCTGAGTCATTCCTGCTGCGCTCGTGCACCATCACCCCCATCATCCACACTCACTGCCCTGAGGCTATACTCCTCCCGAGGGGAGTTATCCCATTCTATGCTGCGCACACAACACCAGCCTCAGCGGTCTGCCTCGTAGCGGTGGTACTCCCTGACCGCAATCCACGGGTGGCGCAGTCGGACAATTAACCTCAAAACCTAAGAAAGACTGCCACTGGTTTGACCAGCCTGAGCCACGGGACCGGGTCACCGCCACGGAGACTACAGACCCCAGAGACCCGGCACCAGGTATCCCACACACGTGTACACACGGCCCAGGGGGCGCGTCACATGCAGTACAGCATATTGCAAACATAAGTCCCATTATTGGGGAGTGGGTGTCCCATAGTATTTGCTTATGCTTTCCAAGCAAAAGCTGCCAAAAATTAGGACGGAGCAACTTGCAATGCCCCTTACAAGAGCCATGCAGTACAGCATATTACAAACATAAGTCCAATTATTGGGGAGTGGGTGTCCCATAGTATTTGCTTATGCTTTCCAAGCAAAAGCTGCCAAAAATTAGGACGGAGCAACTTGCAATGCCCCTTACAAGAGCCATGCAGTACAGCATATTACAAACATAAGTCCCATTATTGGGGAGTGGGTGTCCCATAGTATCTGCTTATGCTTTCCCAGCAAAAGCTGCCAAAAATTAGGACGGAGCAACTTGCAATGCCCCTTACAAGAGCCATGCAGTACAGCATATTACAAACATAAGTCCCATTATTGGGGAGTGGGTGTCCCATAGTATTTGCTTATGCTTTCACAGCAAAAGCTGCCAAAAATTAGGACGGAGCAACTTGCAATGCCCCTTACAAGAGCCATGCAGTACAGCATATTACAAACATAAGTCCCATTATTGGGGAGTGGGTGTCCCATAGTATTTGCTTATGCCTTGCAAGCAAAAGCTGCCAAAAATAAGGACGGAGGAACTTGAAATTCTGGCACCCTGGTGGTATAGTGGTGGTGGAGGCTGAGGATAAGGAGAAGAAGATTAAACAGCCGAAACGAGGAAGCGTATACCAATGTGTGGGTGTGAAGCGGTGCATGTGAATACACCTCCCGAAATAACACAGTGGATTTGACTTTATGTTACTCTGCTGTCATTTGGTGGTGATGAGAAGTCTGGCCCAATCCAGCCCTTGTTCATTTTGATAAGGGTCAGCTTGTCAGCATTGTCAGTTGACAGGCGAGTGCGCTTATCAGTAGTGTTGAGCCACCCCCGTAGTGTTCGAGTTCGGTTCGGTTCGTCGAACACCCGTGTGTTCGCTGAACTGTTCGTCGAACTGTTCGTCGAACACCTTCGAACACCGTTAAAACCAATGGCAGGCAAACAAAAACACATAGAAACACATAGAAAACACCTTCAAAGGTGTCCAAAAGCTGAGAAACTGCTCAGAAGACATAACTAACACATGGAAAAGTGACAAATACATATAGTCATGCGAAAATAAAAGAGGTGGAGGAGTAAAAGGAGGGGAAGACACAGATATAGGCATGTCATGCCCTTCTAAAATCCAAAAAGTGAGAAGCCGACACGGCCAGTCCGTTCCTGCCCGTGCCACCTCCGTGTCGCCGGGTTTGTGCCAGAGCCGCGGTGGACCCTGACGGCCAGCCCCCCTCTCCTAATACTGGTGCCTGTCCGCTGGTGGGTCGAGCCCCCCGCGGTGGGGGGGGAGTAACATCTGCAGAAGAAAGACCATCTTCCAGCCAAACTAACATGTCGACTTCTTTTCGTGGACAATGTGATACGATCCCTTTGTTACGGACACGCCCATCGCTACAAATTCCAGATGAGGCACAAAAACAGCAGGTGCTTCAGCGGATATCAAGTGCTCCTTCAAGTGGGCTCTCCTCCACCTCAACTTCAACATCACAAATACTCCAGTCCTCAGAGGTGTCACCCCAATCGCACTTGCTTCCTCACAGCTCCCAAGTCTCCAGCTGCCCGTCTGAGTATGGGGTAACACAGATGGTTGAGTCTGCACAGCTGTTTACTCATACTATAGCCTGGGAAACGGAGGTCTGCTCCAGAGCTTCTGTTAATCCAGACGAGGAAATGATCTGCACTGATGCCCAGAATCTTTATAAGTCGGATCCAGGACCAGATGAAGAAGGTTCTGAGCATAATGTAGACCCTCGTTCCCAAACTGTAACTCCTGTTGGTGGAGACAATGATGAAGACGATGATGAGACTCAAATACCTGATTGGAGCGACAACTTGACTTTTCGGTCAGGGCAGGAAGAGGTTGGCTTTGAGGACGACGGGTGTGATAACACACAGGGTGATGATGACAAGGTTGGAGATCCCACTTACTGTCAACCCACAGTCAGCCAGTCGATGAGGTCACCCGGGCCTTTGCCTGGCCTTTGGGATGTCGCGGTGGTCGGCTCCCTGGCCCGTACCCTGGGGTCACTCTTTAAAAGGGTGAATAATTGTTAATTTTATAAGAGTTTGTGACACCACCTGTGGTATCTGGTGAGAAGCACCAGCGCTGCAGCAGTCCACTGAGGCCCGTGATAAGGCAGCTCGATGGTATAGCTCCCCACAGGTGGAGCTAGGTCTCAGGGCAGCGTATGCAGGGGGAATGCAGGACAGGCGAGACCCAGCTGGGTCAGAGCAAGAACGGAAACGGACACGGTAGTCACTTCAGTACCTTTTACTGGAGGAAATTCAGGCACATCCTGGAGCACTGTAGGGTGAAGGGTGCATATCAGGATCCTCCCCAATGAGCGGGTGTAGGGCCTCCTGTTTCTTGCCTCTGCGCAGTAAGTTTCTGACCTGCCTGGAGCTAGGCCTAACTTTGTCTCTGTCCTGCGCTGGCTGACCTTGTGGTAGGGCCTTCTCTTGAAGTTCACGCTCCCAGTATGCGGGGCCTAAGCGTCTCCTGGCTCTGTTACGTATCAGCACCTTAGCGATCCTGGGACTTGTAGTTCTCCAGGGATTCTGGTTATGCCTTACTGGGTCATAGAGATCCCGGTAAGCTCGGATCCGGTGTCCGGTAAATGCTTCGGGGTGAGCTGGTTAAGCTCCTCTGCCCCTTATGTACTAACTCGCCACTCGCCTTCGGCCTACTCGGGCCCTCAATAGGCTATACACACTAACAGCAGCTTGCCGCGCTTCACCGATCTTATGACGCCGGCACACCTTAAGCTCTATCTGGGCTCCCTGAATCTAGCTAGCAGGAGCCTCGTGCTCCACTGCTGAACTATTAACTGAGTTCTCTAGACTAGACTGAGCTCCACTGCAGACTGACCTCTCTTAGGCTTCTCTACTGCAGGAACTCTTCAGAGGAACTGAACTGCCTAGCTCCACCTTCCCTATTTATATCCCTAACGGGCTCCCTCTGCTGGTCTGAGGTGGAAGGTGGAGATGTGTGAATGTTTATGGGGGCCTCTTGTGGAGGATTCCATCAATACACTCTTCTAGGATCTGTGATACTAAGCGCAGCGGGGCGTCACAGATGATATTGACGACGAGGTTAGGTTGCGCACACAAGGTGATGATGATGAGGTTGGAGATCCCACTTACTGTCAACCCACAGTCAGCCAAGAGATGAGGTCAGCAGAGGAGGTGGAGGAAGATGCTAGTGACGACGAGGTCAGGTTGCGCCTTCCTGGACAGAGACGGAGTACTGGAAGCACGTCAACAACTGCATCCTCAACCACAACTCCGCCTCTGACCACAAGTCGTAGTGGCTCTTCAGGTCGCATGGGCTCTAAGCCTTGCATAGCCTGGGCATTTATTCAGATCGATAAGGATGACCAAACTCGTGTTATCTGTAATATTTGTCACCAAAAGCTAAGTAGAGGCCAAAAAATCCATAGTTTGAGTACTTCATGCATGTACCGTCACATGGATATGAAGCATAAGTTGCAGTGGGAAGCTCACTGTGCTACAATGTGGCCTAGCAGGCTGGGCCAACCACCGTCTGCCCCATCTTGTGCATCCACGGCCTCTTCATCCTCTGTGACTGGGGGGACAGCAGTCACACATGTTTTTGGACGCAGACCTGCCACCTCTTTACCTGCAACAGCCAGTGTGATTGGCAGGTCGTCAGTTCATTGGGAAGTGGAAACACCTGCTGGTGTTGAGAGCTCTCTGACATCGAGAGCACCACCTTTGGATCAAGGCAACCTAACATGTCCGCCTGCATCTTCCTCACAGACCGGCAGTTTGCCAGGGACACCCTACTCAACCCCGTCGAAGCACAACAGCCAGCCCTCGGTCCCTCAGATGTGGACAAGTAAAAGACCATTTCCTCCTAGCCATGAGAAAGCTAAGAGGTTGAATTTCACCATCTGCAAGCTGTTGGCTACAGAAATGCTGCCTTTCCGCCTGGAGGACACAGTGGATTTTTGAGACCTTATGTCCGTCGCAGTGCCCCAGTACCAGATGCCCAGTCGGCACTACTTCTCAAAGAAAGGTGTGCCTGCGCTCCACCAGCATGTCGCACACAACATCACCACTTCTTTGAGAAACTCTGTGTGTGACAGGGTGCATTTCACCACAGACACTTGGACGAGTAGGCATGGACAGGGGCGTTACATGTCGCTGACAGGGCACTGGGTAACTATGGTGACAGCAGGACAAGGGGCTGCTGTCCAAGTCTTGCCGTCCCCGCGAGTTGTACGTCAATCCTCTTTATCTAGAAGTTCCCCCACTGCTTCTGCCTCCTCAACCTCCTCTCGGTCCTCCACCTGCACCCAAAGCCTGTCTGGTAATGCCACCTGCTTTCTATCTGCGCACCTCCTTACTATGCTGGCAGCAGGGCTCAACGGCATCAGTGTTTACTTTGAAATGTCTGGGAAATGTTAGTCACACAGCTGAGGACTTGTGGTCAGCTCTGGAGACCCAGTTTCATGAATGGTTGTCTCCACTGGACCTGCAACCAGGGAAGGCCGTGTGCGACAATGCTGCAAACCTGGGTGCGGCCCTTCGCCGGGGAAATGTTACACACGTGCCTTGTATGGCTCACGTGTTGAACCTGGTTGTCCATAAATTTTTAGCCCACTATCCTGGACTAGATGGCCTTCTGCAGAGGGCACGGTCGCTGTGTGCTCACTTCCGCCGTTCGCATCCCGCAGCTCAACGACTTACATCTCTACAGAAGTCGTTGGGCCTGCCAGTTCACCGGCTGAAATGCGATGTGCCGACACGGTGGAATTCAACTCTGCACATGTTGCAGCGACTGTGGCAGCACCGACAAGCCCTGGTGCAATAGTTTCTGACGTATAGCCTGGGCCAACGAGATCCAGAGGTGGGGCAAATCACACAGCAGGAGTGGTCTCAGATCAGGGACCTATGAAGTTGACGCGCCCCCTGGGCCGTGGGGTACCCGGAGCCGGGCCGGTAGACGCTGGGGGTTGTAGTCA
The DNA here is from genome assembly GCF_046119375.1 of Phyllobates terribilis. NCBI lineage: Eukaryota > Metazoa > Chordata > Amphibia > Anura > Dendrobatidae > Phyllobates > Phyllobates terribilis. The sequence goes on along the minus strand of NW_027365010.1, from coordinate 126,016 downwards.
CTGTGGCGGTGACCCGGTCCGTGACCCAGGGCGGTCAATCCAACGGTAATTTGTATATATGGATTTTATAATGTCCGACTACGCCACCTGTGGAGTGCGGCCAAAGGGGCCGCCGCTGCGGAACAGTCCTCTGAAGCTGGTGGTTTTGCTGCAATGGTATTATTACTCACCACAGGAAGAGTGTAGCTTCAGGGCAGTGTGGGTGGATGATGGTGGTTGTAGTGCAGGGAGTCAGTAATGAACACAGAGTCCGTGTGATGCAGTCCCAAGATCTTTACTCACAGTTGTTGCAGTCCAGATTACAGGTACCAGAGCTATCTCACCCGTCGTGCTGTGCGTACTCAGTGAGGGGCTCAGTCCACCCCCAGATAGCTCCGGAGTACTTAGCAGGACCCCCTTCTGTGTGTCCTTTCTCTGGCCTTCTCCCTGCACCTCACACCCAGTGACACTTCTATCCGGTATCCTCGGGCCTTGGCGGGCGACTTGTGTTCCGTCCCCTGGGTCCTATGTGGCTACCTTCTTAGTGAGACTGGTGTGGACTTTTGCCTGCAGTACATGAAATGCTGCAGCCTCCGGTTTCTAGTTGAGCCTTGCTGTTTCTCCTCTAGTTGAGGGAACGGTTCCCCTTATCTGGCCTGACCCCTCTACCTCCTGGTAGCAGCGGGAGTACAGGTGGCCTTCTGCACGGCCCGTAGCCCTAGGGTCCCTTCGGTTCCTGGAGCCTTCCTGCTCCCACTCCTCTCTTCTCTCCTTCAGTCCTGGGCCTCCCAGGCTAGGCCCGCCTCCGGAGCAGAGCTCATGCCGAGCCTCTGCTCCTGTCACTTTTCCTCCTCTGACTGGCTTGCTCTTTCTAAGATGGCTTCCTATTTATACTCTCCCTGTCATGTGCTCCCCTAAGCTGCTCCCCTAAGCACCCACTACATAGGATCCTCCCACCAGCTAGGGACCTGGGACTGTGCTCTCCCTTAGGAGCAATCTCGCCCTAACCCCACTGCGGGTATGTGTTGGATGCAGGTGTTAGGGTCCCGAGCCATACGCCTTCCTTACCTGAGGGTGAGATACCACACCTCTGGGTGAGATGCAGTAACTCTGTGGTGACTGCACCCTCAGGGGCGCCACACAGCTTTCTGCACAGTTTTGAAATGGCGACGAAGATGTTTAGTGCTGACGACGATGCCATTATCAGCATAACTATTCCGGTGATTTACATGCTGGAGCACACATTAAACAGAATTCAGAGTCAGGTGGTCGGACAAGAGGAGGTGGAGGAAGTAGAGGAGGAGTCGTATGCGGAAGGGATAACATCTCCAAGGTCCAGACGGTTGGCAGCACCAAGGAGGCAGGCATGGGAGGGTGGGGGAGAGGGATTAAACAGGGCGCATGGTAGCAGCCAAACTGTTGAGGAAGGTGCAGGAGCCGAGGAAGAAGTGGAGGATGAACTGGCGATGGGCATGGAAGACTCATCAGATGAGGGAGACCTTGATCACATTTCTGTCGTGCGAGGTTGGGGGGAGAGGGCAGAGGAAAGAAGCATGATTCTTACCTCGCTACCAACACAACAAGGACTTGGTCCTCCTGGATGCGCAAGACACATGAGTGCCTTCTTGCTGCACTACCTGCAACATGACCCTCAGATTGCAGAATTCGAAGTAATCTCGACTACTGGGTTGCCACACTCTTAGATCCCCGGTACAAAAGTAAATTTGCCGAAATAATTCCTGCCATAAAAAGGGATTGACGCATGCAGGAGTATCTGCAGACGCTGTTGCAGAATCTTACATGTGCTTTTCCACAAAACACCAGTGGTGCACGAAGTGAATCTCACAGTTCTAACTTGCCAACCGCGGGACTGTCGAGTCTTCATCACTCAAACCGTAACAGTAACACAGTATCTGCTGGTAACAGCAATTTTGTGAAATCGTTTCACCACTTTTTTAGACCATCCTTTGCAAGGCCACAGGAGACAAGAAGTCTGACACATAGTCAATGCCTAGAGAGGATGGTGCAGGAGTATCTCCAAGTGAACATCGAAGCCATGACTGTGTCACTGGACCCTTGCTCATTTTGGTATTCCAATCTGGAAAAATGGCCGGAGCTCGCCACTCACGCCTTGGAGATCTTGTCATGCCCTGCAGCCAGTGTTCTCTCTGAACGTGTGTTCAGCGCTGCTGATGGTGTGCTGACAGATAAGCGCACGCGGCTGTCCACTGAGAATGTAGACAGACTCACGTTCATAAAGATGAACAAATCATGGATTCGCAAGGACTTTTCTAATCCTGTGTTATCCTTGGGAGGCTAAAAGCTTGAGGATTTGGTAATATCACCTCACCAACCGTTTTAAGCAACTGTGGGGCAATTGATGCCACTTAACCCTAGAACGCATGACCATAAAAATCTACACTTTCATATACCTGGGGCCTTTTAGGCCCGTGTGCAAATAACATTGAATAACTCAAACTCAAATGACAAACAACTATATACATGAAGAATACCTAGAGTTTCAAAATTCTAACTAAAGTAATCTTGCAGAAAATAGAAAACAATTAACAGGGCGGGACTGCGAGGCCCCAGGTATGCATTCTAGGGTTAAGTGGTGTCTGTGCCACAATTTTGGGAAAAAATGGAAACTCTTTTTGGAGTCCCCTTGCTGTGTCTTACGTGACGTTGGCATCGTCAATTCCAGGTGGGTTGGGTCGCTCCCCCCCCCTTTTAACTGTAAGAAACTACATACACTATGGCTTGGGGTAACACAGATGATTGAGTCTGAAGAGCTGTTTACTCAGAGGTCTGCTCCAAATCTTCAGTGTCTGCTAGTCAGCGTAGAATTTTTAACTGCATCTAGCCTAGGCAATACTTTGGGCGTAGTAGCCCAGCTGCGAAGCTAGCTGCACCGCCTGTGTATCTAATAAGAATTTTTAAATGCATCTAGCCTAGGCAGACTGTGGGGACCCCCAACCAAACCCAGACGCTCAGCCCCCCTACCGCCCCCCTTTCCTTGACAATACAATAATGTAACTCTTACAACTGGATGGGTGAGGATCGGTCACAGCTTTATTAACTCTTTATACTCATTCCATTAGAAAGACATTTTATTTCTAAAATAATTCAGCTTGTTGCAGCATGCCCTGGGTCTCCACTCCGGCAACTTGGCCAACAAGTGTAACTCTCCAACATGTCCTTTCTATTTCCAGGCCACGGAGGATCCTGCGTACTCGTATGCAGGACTCTGACCCCCACCCATCACTCTTAACGCTTGTTCCACTCCGTCCTGGAGTCCTGACAGGAATATGTCCAGTCCAATATCCATTAAGTGAACACCGTCGGGCCGTATAAGGCCTGCTTTATCTCCTTCCACTTGTCGGTGTCGTACCACTACACCGCCTCTGTCTCTTCTAAATTTTGCCATCCGAATATTTATTACCCGCCTTGTCCGTTCGACGGCCGTGATGTCTCGCGCACCTTGCCATACCGCTATCGGCACAATCTCTGACCATACTATAGCTAGTTTTGTGAAAAATTCTCTGAAGCGCTCAGTGTCTAGTTTCGTTATTGCCATTAGTTATGCGCTCTTGTGATGACCTAGGTTGTTTCCCCCGGCCTGTATAACTAAGATGACCAGACATCTTGCCTCTCTCCCTACCTTGATTACCTCCATTAGTACCTGTGGCCATAGCAGGCCTCTAATACCTCTCCAGTTGAAATATGTGTTATGAAACTCTAATTTCCTCCCGCCTGGGCGGACTTTCGCCCTTTAATCTGCCCAATATATATACGAGTGGCCTATCACCCACACTGTTGGCTTAGCGTCACCTGTAAAAGAAACAAACCACGTTAGGATAACAAGTCCGGTCTTATGTATCTTGCCAAACACGTGGATCACCATCTCTCTATCCTCTGAACTTCCGTTTCTGACAGTCCTGCTCTTGCTGCTTCTGTGGCCGCGCCTATGCGGAATGAGTGTGTCCCGTAATCTTTGGGGTGGTTCCCTGCCGATGTTATGCATTTATTAAATATAGCTTGGAACTGGTATCTTGATAATGGCGTCCCATCAATGTGTGATAGGAACAAATTACTTTGTGATCTGATGGTTAGATATGGTTTTACTATTGTTACCCGACTCAGTGTACCGTTTGTGGGTTGTAGAAGTACCCAAGTGCCCCTGCCCGCTGGAACCATTTTCGATTTGTGTATGCGTAGACGTATTGCATTATTGCCTATGACTACGTCCTGGTGTAATAAGCCTCCACTGGTGCTAATTTTGGATTGAGGGACTAATTCGCTTATGCATAGCGCCCCGAAGAAGGCGATCACAAATGCAGTAGACAGTAGTGTTGCTTCAAATTGTGAGTGTCATGTTAATGGTGTTAGGGATATGATGTGAGAAATCAGTTTTAGTGACACGGGACGGGACGTCTACACTCCTGACTTGGCTGACCCCTTTTCCACCCTTTTATGGATTGTCTGATGATGAATCTTTGTCACATCTCCCCAATTCAGTAGTTGGAAGTGAAATGCTACTCCGGTCAGACACCGCTGCGCTGACGCCCCTGATATGCCCCTCATCATTAGCTGGTGGAGAAATTCTATGGTGACTTGTGATCTGGCTTGTTCACATTGGTCAACCCGTCTGCCTGCTACTAGTCGTGTCCACTCTTCCCATGCCTTACCGTATGCTTGCCACGTCGACGGGGCAACTGACGCTCTGATTAATGGCATCAACTATTCGCCACTAGATCCCATAGGGAAGGTGGGCAACTGTTGTCCCGATGGGTGGGCATTGTGGAAGAGCTCTGTGAAAATCTGCCAATTGAATTGTTATAAAGCGTTAGCAGCAGCTTTAGACCCCTCAGCATAGTGGCTAGCGCGGACCCATACATTGTGTTTTAGGCACAGGAATGCTAGCCTGGGTAGTAGGCCTAGCACTGGGAGAGACGATGATGCCATCTTATTAATGCAGTGCGCTAAGCTGGTGTTTTTTGTTATGAAGCGTATATTTTTGTAAGCCAGGAGCGCGCCCCATATTTCTATTGCTACCACTATTGGGAAGAAAAATTATTTTCAGGGCTAGATGCAGCGAAAAATTATTATTAATTGAAAAGCTGGTGGAGCTTGGTATAGATGGCCTAATACAATGAGACCCACACACTGCTAGAAGGCCAAATATTTTTTCAGAGTTAGATGCAGAAAAAAATTATATTCAGTTTGCAACCTGATGGAGGTCAGTATAGATGGACTAATAGAACAAGTCCCACACACTGCTAGAAGGCCAAATATTTTTTCAGAGGTAGATGCAGACAAAAAATTATTTTGAATTTGTAACCTGATGGAGGTCAGTATAGATGACTAATAGAACAAGTCCCACACACTGCTAGAAGGCCAAATATTTTTTCAGTGCTAGATGCAGAAAAAAATTATACTCAGTTTGCAACCTTATGGAGGTCAGTATAGATGGACTAATAGAACAAGTCCCACACACAGCTAGAAGCCCAAATATTTTTTCAGAGGTAGATGCAGAAAAAAATTATATTCAGTTTGCAACCTGATGGAGGTCTGTATAGATGGATTAATAGAACAAGTCCCACACACAGCTAGAAGCCCAATATTTTTTCAGAGGTAGATGCAGAAAAAAATATATTCAGTTTGCAACCTGATGGAGGTCTGTATAGATGGATTAATAGAACAAGTCCCACACACAGCTAGAAGCCCAATATTTTTTCAGAGGTAGATGCAGAAAAAAATATATTCAGTTTGCAACCTGATGGAGGTCTGTATAGATGGATTAATAGAACAAGTCCCACACACAGCTAGAAGCCCAATATTTTTTCAGAGGTAGATGCAGAAAAAAATATATTCAGTTTGCAACCTGATGGAGGTCAGTATAGATGGACTAATAGAACAAGTCCCACACACTGCTAGAAGGCCAAACATTTTTTCAGAGCTAGATGCAGAAAAATATTATATTCAATTTGCAACCTGATGGAGGTCAGTATAGATGGACTAATAGAACAAGTCCCACACACAGCTAGAAGGCCAAATATTTTTTCAGAGGTAGATGCAGAAAAAAATTATATTCAGTTTGCAACCTTATGGAGGTCAGTATAGATGGACTAATAGAACAAGTCCCACACACAGCTAGAAGCCCAAATATTTTTTCAGAGGTAGATGCAGAAAAAAATATATTCAGTTTGCAACCTGATGGAGGTCTGTATAGATGGATTAATAGAACAAGTCCCACACACAGCTAGAAGCCCAATATTTTTTCAGAGGTAGATGCAGAAAAAAATATATTCAGTTTGCAACCTGATGGAGGTCTGTATAGATGGATTAATAGAACAAGTCCCACACACAGCTAGAAGCCCAATATTTTTTCAGAGCTAGATGCAGAAAAAAATTATATTCAATTTGCAACCTGATGGAGGTCATAGAATGATGCTATGCCCAAAAGATTTTACTTCACTAGGTGCAGTAAAAAAATTGGTATTCTATACACAGGTGGTATATCTTGCAACACAGATAGGCTACTCCACTGACTAACACACTCTGCAATAGGCCAAAAAGGATTAGCTTTGCTAGATTCAGCCAAATGCTGTGAAAAAAACTTGCACAGCACTGGCACAGACCTGCCTGGCAAAAACTGATAGGAACTGATGTAACCTAGTCCTGAAAAGGACTCCAATTACAATTAGTCTTTACTCCCACAATCTATCTATTTAAGAGCACAGACCTGCCTGATAAAAGTCGTAGGAAATGCTGTAACCTAGTCCTTAAAAGGACTGCAATCACAACTATTCCCTACTCCCAAGCTATCTGTAGATTTGTGCGAAAATTGGCTTGAAATTAACAAGGTATAGCGCACACAGCAACAGCGGTGCCGTCTAACACGCAGCTGCAGCAGTGAGAAAATGGTGGCGACGGGGAAAATGGCTTGGTCTTATAGGGAAAGGACATGTGACATACACTGCCAATGACACATGCCCTTGCTTGTGTGAAAAAAAGCACTTCGCTCCGTGTGTGCGCTGCTGATAGGCTGACAGATTGCACCTCCCCACTGCAAATGCGGGAAAGAGAAAAAAAAATGGAGATCTTCATTGTTCCTGCAGAGATCCATCCCCTGCCCCTCCCCCCACCCCGCTGTACACTCAAACTGCGTATTAACATTAATTTTCATCATTACTGAGAAAAAATCCAGTTATGATTTTGGTGCACGAACAGTTATCGAACATAACCTCGAACAGCCGAATTTTTCTCAAATTGTTCATGTTCGCCGAACGGCTCGAACACCGCCCAAAACAGCTCGAATTTGAGATTGGCGAACAGTTCGAGTAGAACAACGCTCATCTCTACTTATCAGTTATAATTCCCCCAGCGGCACTAAAAACACGCTCCGATAACACGCTAGTGGCAGGGCAGGCCAGGACCTCCAAGGTGTACAGAGCGAGTTCATTCCAAGTGTCCAGCTTGGATACCCAATAATTAAAAGGCACAGAGGAATCACGGAAGACGCTGGTACGATCGGCAAGGTACTCCCTCAATATCTTTTGAAACTTTCCACTCCTTGTGAGAGTACCCCGCGCCTCAGGGCCTGTAAGCTGGGCGGATGTCAGAAAACTGTCCCAGAACGTTGACAGTGTTCCCCTGCTTCTGCTGGATTGGAGTTGCATCTCTCTCGCCTGTACGCCTTGGTTGGGCAACGAACTGTGACCTCTGCCGCTAGCGTGTTCAGATGGGAATTTTTTTAAGAGTTCTGCAGCAAGGGCCTTCTGGTATTGCCCCATTTTTGTAGACCTCTCCACCTCAGGAATAAGAGAGTGAAAGTTCTCCTTGTAGCGGGGGTCTACAAGTGTCACCAACCAGTAATGACTGTCACCCAACATTATGACAACGCGACGGTCACGGTTAAGGCAGCGTAACATAAAGTCAGACATGCGTGCCAGACTGGTAATGGGCAACATTTCCATGTCCTCACCAAGATGACGACTGACCATGCTCTCCTCCTCCTCCTCCTCCTCCTCTTCCTCCTCCCCCCTGTCCTCAGGCCACCCACGCTGAACCGACGGTATGACACTTGTACAGGTACTACCGTCTACAACGCATGATAGCATGATAGCAGCTCCTGTTCTTCCTCCTCCTCCTCCTCCTCCTCTCCCTCATTGTCCCCCAATGCACATTGGGATGAGATGAGGCTGGGCTGTGTGTAATCGCCCGCTACGGCTTCTTGATCCATCTCATCATACTCTGGCTGCAATGCCTCCTCTTTAATTCTCTGCAGAGAGCGTTGCAAAAGACAGACAAGTGGGATGCTGACACTAATGATGGCGTCATCGCCACTCACCATCTTGGTGGCCTCCTCAAAGTTTGTCAGGATGGTACATATGTCAGACATCCAGGTCCACTCCTGAGGTCTTATGTGTGGAGTCTGACCTGAATATCGACGGCCTTGTTGCAGCTGGTACTCAACAACTACTCTCTTCTGCTCACAAATCCTTTGCAACATGTGAAGGGTAGAGTTCCAACGTGTGGGGACATCACACACCAGTCGGTGTGCCGGAAGCTGCAAACGCTGCTGCAACACAGCAAGGGCGGCGGAAGCTGTAGCCGACTTGCGAAAATGAGCTGACAGGCGGCGTACTTTCACGAGCAGATCTGGCAACTCGGGGTACGATTTAAGAAACCGCTGAACTATGAGGTTAAGCACATGAGCCAGGCATGGTACGTGTGTGAGCTCACCTCGCCTCAGAGCCGCCACCAGGTTACGGCCATTGTCACACACGACCATGCCGGGATGTAGGTTCAGCGGTCTCAGCCACAGATCTGCCTGCTCTTTCACAGCTGTCCACAACTCACAAGCAGTGTGAGGTTTATCACCTAAGCTTATGAGTTTCAGCACAGCCTGTTGCCGCTTGGCGGAGGCAGTACTGCAAAGCTTCCAGCTTGTAACTGATGTGGTGATATCTGAGATGGAGTCTGAACATGAGGAGGAGGAGGAGGAGGAGGATGCGCAGGAGCTGTACACTGTGGGGGCAACTCTGACTGACATAGGGCCCGCAATCCTCGGTGTGGGGAGGATGTGTTCCGTCCCAAGGTCCGACTGGGTCCCGGCTTCCACTATGCTTACCCAGTGTGCCGTCAGAGAGATGTACCGTCCCTGGCCACAAGCACTTGTCCACGTGTCCGTTGTCAGGTGGACTCTCCCAGTAACTGCGTTGTTGAGGGCACGGCAGATGCTTTGGGACACGTGCTTGTGTAGTGCGGGGATGGCACACCGGGCAAAATAGTGTCGGCTGGGGACCGAGTACCGAGGGACGGCCACAGCCATAAGATTGCGGAAGGATTCCGTCTCCACCAGCCTAAAAGGCAGCATTTCCAATGCAAGCAGTCGTGAAATGTGCGAATTTAGGACTGTGGCCTGTGGGGCGTTAGCTGCAAATTTCCGCTTTCGTTCAAAGGTCTGGGATATGGACAATTGAACGCTGCGGTGGGACGTGGACGTGGACGTTGATGCTGTTTCTTGAGAAACTGCCATAACAAGTGAAGACTGAGAGGAGGGGGCATCTTTACATGCAGTATGGACAAGGGATTGCCTTGCACACACAACAGGGGGTTCTATTGCACGCACAACAGTGGAAGAAGCAGTGGTGACACCCGCTGACACTGGTCGTGGACCCTGGGTTTCGCCCCACAAAGTCGGGTGCTTTGCTGCCATGTGCCTGATCATGCTGGTGGTGGTCAGGCTGGTAGTTTTGTCACCCCTGCTGATGCTGGCATGGCAGGTGGAACATATGGCCTTTTTGGGGTTATCAGCAGAGTCTTTAAAAAAATTCCAGACTCTGGAAGACCTACTGCTTGTACTGGCAACGTCCCTCGTGTTGGTGTTACGGGGAACGGTTGCCTGCCTTCTGTCTGCGGCCACCACACTGCTTCTTCCTGCCTGTTGGGGTACTCTGCCTCCCTCCCCCTGTGTGCTGCTGGCCTCACTCTACATGTCCTCCTTCCACGTTGGGTCAGTTACTAGATCATCCACCACCTCCTCCTCTTCCACTTGCGCACCACGATCCTCCTCCTCACTTCCTGGCAATTGTGTCTCGTCATCGTCCACCTCTTTTGACAGATTGCCAACGTCGACTTCCTGTGGCCTTGGCTGTTCAAATATTTGGGCATCGCAACATGGGATCTCCTCTTCTACCACTTCAAGCGTATCAGGCGAGGGGCCCAAATATGGAAATGGACCAGTGAACAGCTCTTCAGAGTGTCCAAGTGTGGGATCAGTTGCTGTCTGACGACACTCGGCATGGTGGGAGGAAGGAGTATCAGGGTGAGGAGGAGTATGCGGTCGAGACTCACGGCTACTAAGAGTTGACCATGTGGAAGACAGACCGGAGGTGGTGGTGCCCAGGTAACTGGAAGTATTATCTGCTATCCAATTAATAACTTGTTCACACTGATCAGTTCTCAATACTGGTGTTGTTCTGTGCTTCCCTAGGAATTTGGTCAAGAAGTGGGAGCGAGAAGATGTGGCTGTTGGTTGTGGCACATTTTCACCTTGGCCACGGCCCCGTCCTCTGCACGAACCATCACCAGAACGTCCACTTCCACGTCCCTTGCCACGCGCCTTGCCCATTGTAAATGAAGTAAAATCGCTTACACTTGCACTATCAATGGAAAAAGGGTAATAAAGAGTAGATTAGAACCGTGGAAGAGGAAACCCACAGTTATTGTTTACTGGGGTATACCACACTTTTTTAAATAGAGATATTTGCGGCTGAACAGTGAGCGACACACTCAAACTGCTTTTTTTTTAGATACCAAAGGCCCAAAACTGGATAGTACAGCGATTTGACCCGTGGAACTGCGAAACCACACTGGGATGTCGGGCCTACACAAGACTATTTTCAACAGATATATTTTTGTGTCACAACAGTCAGGAGACACTACTGTTTTTCTTTACGGAAAAAACTACCAAAAGCTGAATAATAGAGATTTTTTACCGTGGGATGGCAAAACCACAGTTATTGTTTACTGGGGTATACCACACTTTTTTAAATAGAGATATTTGCGGCTGAACAGTGAGCGACACACTCAAACTGCTTTTTTTTTAGATACAAATGGCCCAAAATGCATAATACAGAGGTTTGAACCGTGGAAGTGCAAAACAACACTTCTGTTTCTCTAGCCTACACCAGGCTATTTTCAACAGTTATATTTGTGTCTGAAAAATCAGAGACACGCTTTTTTTTTTGGGGGGGGGGACAAACCAAAAGGTTAATAAGACGGGTATTTGTACAGTGTGAAGGAGGAAAAAAAAAGGAGGATTTAGATGAAAAAAAGGATTTTTCCTGGCCCCCGACACCTGGTGCTAAGTCCAGCAATTTCAGCAACAGGAGCACACAGGACTGTAATGCAGTGTTTGCTGGTATAACAACTGTGTCTCCTATACAGCCTGCCTGCCTGGTATCTGGGATGGATATTAGTCCTGAAAAGGACTGTTTGTTTGTTCTGGCAGCCTTTACAGACCCTACACTAACTATTTCGCAGTTTATATCTCTCCCTAAATCAGCAGCGCTGTCCCTACACTGTCTAATCCGGAGCGACTGTGTCCAAGATGGCGGCGCCCCGTTTTAAATACTCGAGGTGACGCTGTGCGGCCAGCCAATCACTGTAATGCCCACAACCAACATGGCTGCAGCATTACAGTGACTGACTGGCAGTCCCTGCATGTTCATTGGCTCTGTAAAGAGCGCCAAACATGCAGGGCGGAGAACCGAGCTCCCGCCCGAGTAACCCGGAAATGCTCGGTGCTCGCTGATAATGGTTGAATATATCCATCAACACAAACTGTCTAATATGGAACCAATCCCTGCAATGATCGGACAAAAGGTAGGGGGAAACGCCTTATTATGAACCTTGGGAAGTGAATGCAGAACAGGGCAAACAGGACGGTCCTCAAAATGTACTCAGCCTCTTTTTTAGACATGATATTCAAAGATATTGCCTCCTGTAATAATGTTTGCAATTCATCTTGATATTGCTTAGTTAGATCCTACTGTAACATCTTTGAAGTTGAGGAATCTGATCCTTTCATATAACAGACTGTCCAGCACCACCATGAACTGCCCTTATCTGACGGACGAATAATTATGTTGTTATTAGTTTCCAATTGTTTAATATCCCTCAGTTCAGACTTGGTTAGATTGGACTCAAATTGCGTTTGTTCAGATAATAGGTTTTTAAATCCCGTTCCATAGCTTGTTGGAAAGCATCCATGATGTTTGTTCTAGACTGAATAGGGTAGAAGGAAGGATTGGGTATGTTACATTTATTAGGAGGGAAGACCAGAGATGATGATTCACTGTACGAATCATTGAGAACAGTCACAGCACATTGTTCCTGGAAGGAATGGACATTGTTATTACATTGTTATTACATTGTTATTACATGTCTCAGATTTCTCGTTCCCAAATGCATCATTAATAGTGTTGAGCGAGCACTAAAATGCTCGGGTGCTCGAAGCTCGGGCCGAGCTCACCGTGATACTCGGGTGCTCGACCCGAGCAACGAGCTGAATGTTAGTCTATGGGAGACCCGAGCATTTTTGCGGCGGCACCCCCGGCAGTCTGTAGAAAGCCTAAAAAGTGCCCAAAACGATAGTGACAGTACTCAAAAGACATGGGGGCAGCATGGGCATCGCCCCTGGAAGCATTTCTGACCCCCAGGTCACTGCTGTCAACAACGTGGTCAGAGGTATTAAGCCACTTTTACAGGCTCACAATAAAACGTTCAAAAACGAAACTAAAACCAAAAACAAAAATACTCCTCCACACCTTGGGCTATGTTCACAAGTAGCATTTTTCATCCGTTTTTGCACTTTTGTATTGCTTTCAACCGTGACAAATGCATTCACCGGGAAATCTCATTTTAACATTTTACAACCTTATCTGGCCATGTGCTGTGTGACACATGCATACAGTGCTGAAAAGACATGGGAACAGCATGGAGAAGACCCCTGGAAGCATCTCTGACTCCCAGGTCACTGCCTAAAAGTGTGCCCATCAGAAGTGATCCTTGCCGCATCAGAAGATGCAGACTTGCAACTATCCCTGTGCAAGTCCTTGTCCCAGGGCAGTGTTCAATTGTACCTCCCCCATTCCTTGCAATCCAAGCGCAAATATGCAGCCAACCACCCACCCACCCGCAGGCTGCAATACCATACTGCTAGCTTTCACTTGAAATGGGGCCTTTTAGTTTGGAGGAGGCCGAAGCTGGCCACTACCTCATGGCTGCTTCGGCAGCGAGGTATCCTTACTCAGTCCCCAGCCGCCCGGCGGCCGAGTGTCCACGCTCGGTCCCCAACCGCCTAGGGGCGGCCGGGTGTCCATAAATGGTCCCCAGCCGCCCCTATTTCTCCTGTCACCTTCCCCACACTTTTCTTAGCCTGGCCTGCTTTAGGGCAGCATTGGACGAGCCCACCAGATAACCAGACTCCTCCGGTGGGCCCTGGCTTCTCCATCAGGGGAGTTGAGAGTGGAAAGGTGAGGAGCATGATGATGATGAAGGAAGTTAGCATCTGCTTTGTTTTCTTGCAATGCAATCGCATGTATGTAGTAGCGGCTAGGCCTGAGGTGGTCAGCGTTTTGGCGCATATCCTACCTCCTCCGATAATTGCTGGATGTTTTCCTGCTACTATCCCAGTTCTATGACTCCCGTTAAAGCAAAGCTTCAGGTGATAAATGATGGATGAGGTGGTGGCAAAGGAGAAAGAGCAGGAGGAACAGGGACCATTCACATCAATATCAGGCCAGTCAACCACACATGTCTTATAGGATATGTTTCTGTACCAACAGGAGCGGTTCGGCTCCACAGTTATAGGGCATACAGTGAGTGCAATGCCTACCAAAAATTTAGAGGCACTCCAATGCCCCTTGGAAATGACATGGAGGTCAGAGGGCCTTAACTAAACCATTTTTTCCATTTATAGCAACTGGGTCTCCTGTGCACTGTTGGCCTCAGCAGTGAATGGAAGGCTTTCCAAAAATTATGAGGAACTGCAATGCCCCTTGAAACAGACGTGGATTACAGTGTACTAAAAACCTTCTACCCATTATTGGGGAGTGGGTCTCCCTTAGTGTTCGCCTATGCATTGAAAAGCAAAAGCTGACTAAAATTAGGAGGAAATGCAATGCCCGTTGGAAGAGTGGTGGAGGTCGCAGTAGCTTAACAAGACAGTTTTAATGCCCCTTGGAAAAGTGGTGGAGGTCACAGTAGCTTAACAAGACGGTTTGAATGCCCCTTGGAATAGTGGTGGAGGTCACAGTAGCTTAACAAGATGGTTTTAATGCCCCTCGGAAGAGACGTGGAGGTCGCAGTAGCTTAACAAGACGGTTTTAATGCCCCTTGGAAAAGTGGTGGAGGTCACAGTAGCTTAACAAGACGGTTTGAATGCCCCTTGGAAGAGATGTGGAGGTCGCAGTAGCTTAACAAGACGGTTTTAATGCCCCTTACAAGAGCCATGCAGTACAGCATCTTAAAAACATTATTCCAATTATTGGGGAGTGGGTCTCCCATAGTCTTTGCTTATGCCTTCCAAGCAAAAGCTGCCAAAAATTATGACGGAGGAACTTGCAATGCCCCTTACAAGAGCCATGCAATACAGCATATTACAAACATTATTCCCATTATTGGGGAGTGGGTCTCTCATAGTCTTTGCTTATGCCTTCCAAGCAAAAGCTGTCAAAAATTAGGACAGGGGAACTTGCAATGCCCCTTACAAGAGCCATGCAGTACAGCATATTACAAACATTATTCCCATTATTGGGGAGTGGGTCTCCCATAGTCTTTCCTTATGCCTTCCAAGCAAAAGCTGCCAAAAATTAGGACGGAGGAATTTGCAATGCCCCTCACAAGAGCCATGCAGTACAGCATATTACAAACATTATTCCCATTATTGGGGAGTGGGTCTCCCATAGTCTTTGCTTATGCCTTCCAAGCAAAAGCAGCCAAAAATTAGGAGGAAATGCAATGCCTGTTCGAAGAGTCGTGGAGGTTAGAGTTAATTAAAAACAACATTTCAATGCCCCTTGGAAGCGCTGTGGAGTTCAAAGTGATTTAACAAGATGCTTTTAATGCCCCTCGGAAGAGACGTAGAGGTCCCAGTAGCTTAACAAGATGGTTTTAATGCCCCTCGGAAGAGACGTGGAGGTCCCAGGAGCTTAACAAGACGCTTTTAATGCCCCTCGGTAGAGACGTGGAGGTCGCAGTAGCTTAACAAGATGGTTTTAATGCCCCTTGGAAAAGTGGTGGAGGTCGCAGTAGCTTAACAAGATGGTTTTAATGCCCCTTACAAGAGTCATACAGTACAGCATCTTAAAAATATTATTCCCATTATTGGGGAGTGGGTCTCCCACAGTCTTTGCTTATGCCTTCCAAGCAAAAGCTGACAAAAATAAGGATGGAGGAACTTTCAATAATGGCAACACGGACCACGGTCACCCTTGTGGTATAGTGGTGGTGGAGGCTGAGGATAAGGATAAGGAGAAGAACATAAAATGAAATGAGGAAGCGTATACCCATGTGTGGGTGTGAAGCGGTGCATGTGAATACACCTCCCGAAATAACACAGTGGATTTGACTTTATGTTACTCTGCTGTCATTTGGTGGTGATGAGAAGTCTGGGCCAATCCAGCCCTTGTTCATTTTGATAAGGGTCAGCTTGTCAGCATTGTCAGTTGACAGGCGAGTGCGCTTATCAGTTATAATTCCCCCAGCGGCACTAAAAACACGCTCCGATAACAAGCTAGCGGCAGGGCAGGCCAGGACCTCCTAGGCGTACAGAGCGAGTTCATTCCAAGTGTCCAGCTTGGATACCCAATAATTAAAAGGCACAGAGGAATCACGGAGGACACTGGTACGGTCGGCAAGGTACTCCCTCACCATCTTTTGAAACTTTCCACTCCTTGTGAGAGTACCCCGCGCCTCAGGGTCTATCCGAAAGGAGGGTCTGAGAAAACTGTCCCAGAACGTTGACAGTGTTCCCCTGCCTCTGCTGGATTGGAGTTGCGTCTCTCTCGCTTGTACGCCTTGGTTGGGCAACGAACTGTGACCTCTGCTGCTAGCGTGTTCAGATGGGAATTTTTTTAACAGTTCTGCAGCAAGGGCCTTCTGGTACTGCCCCATTTTTGTAGACCTCTCCACCTCAGGAATAAGAGAGTGAAAGTTATGTGTCAGTCTGTGTCAGACTGAAGTCTGTGTCCCTCAGCTTAAGTGTCCATGAGCTGAAGTGTCTGAAATTTTAATTAATCCTGAATTGAACCTGAAGTGAACTGAATGTACCTGGATACTAAGTCACAGTAAACAATGTTTGTTTTTGTTTTCACTCTCACCCCCTTAATCCTTCACTTCTTTCAACCACCCCTAATCCCTACACCTGGAAAGGAACTCTTCATCTCTCCCTCCATTCTCCCCACCCATCTCACCTCTTCCTCAGAGCTATTCCACAACATACAATCCTTTGTCTCCAAACACAGACAGCCACCTCATGCCCTCTCCTGCTCCCACCTAATAACGCTTTCTCTGCTCCTCCTTACTGCCGGCGACATCTCTCCAAATCCTGGCCCTTCTCACCACATCCCTACATTCACTTCCACCTCCTACCCCCGATCTATCCCAAACTCTCGTAACCCTTCTAACCTTACACCCATCCACCCAGCCCCCGCTTCCCCAGTTCCACTAACAGGAGCTCTATGGAACGCTCGCTCTGTCTGCAATAAACTTTCCTACATTCACGATCTCTTCATCACTAACAAGCTTTCCTTCCTCGGAATCACTGAAACCTGGCTCACCCCCTCTGACACAACCTCTCCTGCTGCACTTTCGTATGGCGGATTCCACCTCTCCCATACCCCCCGCCCCAACGGCAAGCACGGTGGAGGAATAGGTTTCCTCCTCTCAGAAAACTGCTCCTTCACCCAGATCCCACTGCCGCCCGCAATTACTCTCCCGTCTTTTGAAGTGCACTGTGTGCGCATCTACTCCCCCTCCAACCTCCAACTGGCTGTCATCTACCGCCCCCCAGGATCAGCCACCACTTTCTTTGACCACTTCACCACCTGGCTACTTCATTTCCTCTCTGTTGACATCCCCACTATCCTCATGGGCGACTTTAACATCCCCATTGATACTTCCCTCTCAGCTGCCTCTAAGCTTCTATCCCTCACTTCCTCCTTTGGTCTTACCCAGTGGTCTTCCACACCCACCCACAAAGACGGCCACACGCTGGACCTCATCTTCACCCGCCTCTGTTCCCTATCTAACCTCTCTAACTCACCTCTCCCTCTCTCTGACCACAACTTACTCACATTCTCTTCTCTCTCCTCCCCGGGGCAACAATCCCCACTCCACAAACTTGAATACCGTCGTAGAAATCTCAAACACCTTGACCTACACTCTCTCTCTGAATCCCTCCTCCCTCTTACAGACATTAGTTCCTTACATGATGCAGATGCTGCTGCCACTTTATACAACACCACAACAGCTGCAGCTCTCGATTCGGTCGCCCCCCTCATGCATACCAAGACTCGCACAATCAACAGACAACCCTGGCACACCAGCCTAACTAAAGAACTGCGACGGGCCTCCAGGGCTGCTGAACGGGTCCCACTCCCATGAGCACTTCATCGCATTCAAACAGTCCCTCACTACCTTCAAGTCCACACTCACTGCAGCAAAACAAACATACTTCATATCTCTCATATCCTCCCTGTCCCACAACCCCAAACAACTATTCAACACCTTCAATTCTCTCCTCCGTCCCCCAGTGCCTCCTCCCTCTCCTCTTATTTCAGCCGAAGACTTTGCCTCATTCTTCAAGCAGAAGATTGACACCATCAGACAAAGCTTTTGCCTAAAGCCCCCACAGCCCCTCCCCACACCTACTCAACCCTCCTCCTCCAAAACTACATTCTCCACCATTTCTGAAGATCAACTTTCCTCCTTACTCTCCAAATCACACCTCACCACCTGTAAACTTGACCCAATCCCGTCCCACCTCATCCCAAACCTTACCACTATCTTCATCCCAGCCCTAGCCCACCTCTTCAACCTGTCACTAACAACTGGTGTCTTCCCCTCATGTTTCAAACATGCCTCAATCACACCCATCCTCAAAAAGCCCTCCTTTGACCCATCCTCTGTGTCTAGCTATCGCCCCATATCACTTCTCCCCTATGCCTCAAAACTACTGGAACAACATGTCCATTCTGAACTGTCCTCCCGCCTCTCCTCCTGCTCCCTCTTTGACCGCCTACAATCTGGTTTCCGACCGCACCATTCTACTGAAACTGCACTGACTAAAGTCACAAACGACCTACTAACCGCCAAATCTAAGCGACACTACTCTGTCCTCCTCCTCCTAGACCTGTCATCTGCCTTTGACACAGTGGACCATTCCCTCTTACTACAGACTCTCTCATCTCTCGGCATCACAGACTTGGCCCTATCCTGGATCTCCTCATACCTAACAGACCGGACATTCAGTGTCTCCCACTCACACACCACCTCTTCATCTCGCCCCCTATCTGTCGGTGTCCCCCAAGGTTCAGTTCTAGGACCCCTGCTCTTCTCCATCTACACCTTAGGCCTGGGACAGCTCATAGAGTCTCATGGCTTTCATTATCACCTCTATGCTGATGACACACAGATCTACCTCTCTGGACCCGATATCACCTCCGTATTAACCAAAATCCCACAATGTCTGTCTGCTATTTCATCCTTCTTCTCTGCTAGATTTCTAAAACTTAACATGGACAAAACAGAATTCATCATCTTTCCGCCATCTCATTCAACCCTCCCAACTGACCTATCCATCATAGTCAATGGCTGCCCACTCTCCCCAGTCCCTCAAGCTCGCTGCCTCGGGGTAACCCTGGACTCGGAACTCTCCTTCAAACCACATATCCAAGCCCTTTCCACTTCCTGCCGACTCCAACTTAAAAATATCTCCCGGATCCGCACATTCCTAAACCATGAATCTGCAAAAACACTAGTGCACGCCCTCATCATCTCCCGCCTTGACTACTGCAACCTCCTGCTCTGTGGCCTCCCCTCTAACACTCTCGCACCCCTCCAATCTATCATAAACTCTGCTGCTCGACTAATCAACCTGTCCCCCCGCTATTCCCCGGCCTCTCCTCTCTGTCAATCTCTTCATTGGCTCCCCATTGCTCAGAGACTCCAGTTCAAAACCCTAACCATGACATACAAAGCCATTCACAACCTGTCTCCTCCATATATCTCCGACCTAGTCTCCCGTTACATACCTGCACGAAACCTCCGATCCTCACAAGATCTCCTGCTCTACTCCCCTCTTATCTCCTCCTCCCACAACCGTATAGAAGATTTCTCCCGTGCTTCCGCCCTACTCTGGAACTCTCTACCCCAACGTATCAGACTCTCGCCTACCGTGGAAACCTTCAAAAGGAACCTGAAGACCCACCTCTTCCGACAAGCCTACAACCTGCAGTAACCACCGCTCCACCATACCGCTGCACGACCAGCTCTACCCTCACCTACTGTATCCTCACCCACCCCTCGTAGATTGTGAGCCCTCGCGGGCAGGGTCCTCGCTCCGACTGTACCAGTCGCTGTCACATTGTGTTCAAGATTATTGAAATTGTTCTTGTATTATACCCCCTTTTTCACATGTAAAGCGCCATGGAATAAATGGCGCTATAATAATAAATAATAATAATAATAATAAGTTATCCTTATAGCGGGGCTCTAAAAGTGTCACCAACCAGTAATGACTGTCACCCAACATTTTGACAACGCGAAGGTCACGTTTAAGGCAGCGTAACATAAAGTCAGCCATGTGTGCCAGACTGGTAACGGGCAAGACTTCCGTGTCCTCACCAAGATGACGGCTGACCATGCTCTCCTCCTCCTACTCCTCCTCCCCCCTGTCCTCAGGCCACCCACGCTGAACTGACGGTATGACAGTTGTACAGGTACTACCATCTACAGCGCATGATACAAGCTCCTGTTCTTCCTCCTCCTCCTCCTCCTTCTCCTCTCCCTCATTGTCCCCAATGCACATTGGGATGAGATGAGGCTGGGCTGTGTGTAATCGACCGCTACGGCTTCTTGATCCATCTCATCATACTCTGGCTGCAATGCCTCCTCTTTAATTCTCTGCAGAGAGCGTTGCAAAAGACAGACAAGTGGAATGCTGACGCTAATGATGGCGTCATCGCCACTCACCATCTTGGTGGACTCCTCAAAGTTTGTCAAGATGGTACATATGTCAGACATCCAGGTCCACTCCTGAGGTCTTATGTGTGGAGTCTGACCTGAATATCGACGGCCTTGTTGCAGCTGGTACTACACAACTGCTCTCTTCTGCTCACAAATCCTTTGCAACATGTGGAGGGTAGAGTTCCAACGTGTGGGGACATCACACACCAGTCGGTGTGACGGAAGCTGCAAACGCTGCTGCAACACAGCAAGAGCGGCGGAAGCTGTAGCCGACTTGCGAAAATGAGCTGACAGGTGGCGTACTTTGACGAGCAGATCTGGCAACTCGGGGTACGATTTAAGAAACCGCTGAACCACGAGGTTAAGCACATGAGCCAGGCATGGTACATGTGTGATCTCGCCTCGCCTCAGAGCCGCCACCAGGTTACGGCCATTGTCACACGCGACCATGCCTGGATGTAGATTCAGCGGTCTCAGCCACAGATCTGCCTGCTCTTTCACAGCTGTCCACAACTCACAAGCAGTGTGAGGTTTCTCACCTAAGCTTATGAGTTTCAGCACAGCCTGATGCCGCTTGGCAGAGGCAGTACTGCTGTGCTTCCAGCTTGTAACTGATGCAGTGATATTGTTAGAACCCTCCAGTTAGTTTTTGCTATCTTGAGTTTTGCGATCACGTGACCAGCTGCCAATATATTCCAGCTCCGCCCTTCTGGCTTTGCTGGACTTCAGTGTTTTTTGCCTGTCTCTCTAGACAGGTGCTTCGGTGCCTATCTCTGTCTAGTTTGCTTTGTCCTCTGGGACCTCTAGTACTTTTTGTCAGTTTGTCTTTTTGCTCTGCAACAACTTCTGTTAGGAGGTGTCCCATTTTTGTCCCAGTCCTTAGTTCTTTTAGGGACCCCTCCCTTTATTCTATAGGCCTCCGTTCAGACTAGTCGAAGATGAAGGCGGGTCTGTTCACAAGGAACAGGCGAACAGGCTGCCTGCTACATCGTAGGGATTCAGCTTAGTCTTACTGTAGGGACAGCTTTTCCCATTCTTTTCTTAGTTTATGTTGCAGATCATAACAGATATCTGAGATGGAGGCTGAACTTGAGGAGGAGGAGGAGGATGATGCGCAGGAGCTGTACACAGTGGGGGCAACTCTGACTGACATAGGGCCCGCAATCCTCGGTGTGGAGAGGATGTGTTCCGTCCCAAGGTCTGACTGGGTTCCGGCTTCCACTATGTTTACCCAGTGTGCCGTCAGGGAGATGTACCGTCCCTGGCCACAAGCACTTGTCCACGTGTCCGTTGTCAGGTGGACTCTCCCAGTAACTGCGTTGTTGAGGGCACGGCAGATGTTTTGGGACACGTGCTTGTGTAGTGCGGGGATGGCACACCGGGCAAAATAGTGTCGGCTGGGGACCGAGTACCGAGGGACGGCCACCGCCATAAGATTGCGGAAGGATTCCGTCTCCACCTGCCTAAAATGCAGCATTTCCAACGCAAGCAGTCGTGAAAAATGTGCGAATTTAGAACTGTGGCCTGTAGGACGTTGGCTGGGAATTTCTGCTTTCAAAGCTCTGTGATATGGATAATTGAACGCTGTGGTGGGACGTGGACGTGGACGTTGATGCTGTTTCTTGAGAAACTGCCATAACAAGTGAAAACTGAGAGGAGGGGGCATAATTGCATGCAGTATGGACAGGGGATTGCCTCGCACACACAACAGGGGGTTCTATTGCAACAGTAGAAGAAGCAGTGGTGACACCCGCTGACACTGGTCGTGGACCCTGGGGTTCACCCCACAAAGTCGGGTGCTTTGCTGCCATGTGCCTGATCATGCTGGTGGTGGTCAGGCTGGTAGTTTTGTCACCCCTGCTGATGCTGGCATGGCAGGTGGTACAAATTGCCATTTTGGGGTTATCAGCAGAGTCTTTAAAAAAATTCCAGACTCTGGAAGACCTACAGGTTGTACTGGCAATGTCCCTCGTGTTGGTGTTGCGGGGAACTGTTGCCTGCCTTCTGTGTGTGGCCACCACACTGCTTCTTCCTGCCTGTTGGGGTACTCTTCCTCCCTCACCCTGTGTGCTGCTGGCCTCGCTCTGCATGTCCTCCTGCCACGTTGGGTCAGTTACTAGATCATCCACCACCTCCTCCTCTTCCACTTGCGCACCACGATCCTCCTCCTCACTTCCTGGCAATTGTGTCTCGTCATCGTCCACCTCTTGTGACAAATTGCCAGCGTCGACTTCCTGTGGCCGTGGCTGTTCAAATATTTGGGCAGTGCTACATGGGATCTCCTCTTCCACCACTTCTAGCAGAGCAGGCGAGGGGCACAAATCTGGAAATGGAGCAGTGAACAGCTCTTCAGAGTGTCCAAGTGTGGGATCAGTTGCTGTCTGACGACACTCGGCATGGTGGGAGGAAGGAGCATCAGGGTGAGGAGGAGTATGCAGTCGAGACTCACGGCTACTAAGATTTGACCGTGTGGAAGACAGACCGGAGGTGGTGGTGCCCAGGTAACTGGAAGTATTATCTGCTATCCAATTAATAACCTGTTCACACTGATCAGTTCGCAATACTGGTGTTGTTCTGTGCTTCCCTAGTAATTCGGTCAAGAAGTGGGAGCGAGAAGATATGTCTGTTGGTTGTGGCACATTTTCACCTTGGCCATGGCCCCGTCCTCTGCACGCACCATCACCAGAATGTCCAGTTCCACGCCCCTTGCGACGCGCCTTGCCCATTGTAAAGGAAGTAAAACAGCTTACACTCGCACTATCAATGGTAAAAGGGTAATAAAAAGTAGATTAGAACCGTGGAAGAGGAAAATCTCAGTTCTCTTTCTCTGGCCTACACCCGACTCTTTTAAACAATCTGAACAATCAGGGAGAAACTATTACTGTTTTTCTTTACGGAAAAAATACCAAAAGCTGAATAATAGAGATTTTTTACTGTGGAATGGCAAAACCACAGTTATTGTTTACTGGGGTATACCAGACAATTTTAAAAAGATATATTTGCGGCTGAACAGTGAGCGACACACTCAAATTGGGTTTTTTTAGGTAAAAATGGCAGAAAAGTGGATAATACAGAGGTTTGAACCGTGGAACTGCAAATCCACACTTCTATTTCTCTAGCCTACACCAGACTATTTTCAACAAATATATTTGCGTCTGAACAATCAGGGAGACACTATTAATTTTTTTTTTTTACGGCAAAAAATGCCAAAAGCAGGATAACAGAGATTTTTTACCGTGGAACGGCAAAACCACAGTTATAATTTACTGGTGTATACCAGACTCTTTTAAACAGATATATTGGTGTCTGAACAATCAGGAGACACTATTGCTGTTTTTCTTTCCGGAAAAAATACTAAAAGCTGGATAATAGAGATTTTTTACCGTGGAACGGCAAAACCACAGTTATAATTTACTGGTGTATACCAGACTCTTTTCAACAGATATATTGGTGTCTGAACAATCAGGAGACACTATTACTGTTTTTCTTTATGGCAAAAAATGCCAAAAGCAGGATAATACAGAGATTTGACCCGTGGAACTTCAAAACCACAGTTATAGTTATGTGACGTACACCAGACTCTTTTAAACAGATATATTGGTGTCTGACCAGTCAGGGAGACACTATTACAGTTTTTTTTTACGGCAAAAAATGCCAAAAGCTGGATAATACAGAGATTTGACCCGTGGAACTGAAAAACCACATTTATAGTTATGTGGCGTACACCAGACTCTTTAAAACAGATATATTGGTGTCTGACCAGTCAGGGAGACACTATTACAGTTTTTTTTACGGCAAAAAATGCCAAAAACAGGATAGTGCAGAGATTTGACATGTGGAACTGCAAAACCACAGTTATATTTTTCTGGCCTACACCAGACTCTTTTAACCACTTCGCGCCAGAGCCTGTTTTTGCCTTCGTGACCAGGCCAATTTTTTAAATTCTGACCACTCTCACTTTATGAAGTAATTACTCTGGGACGCTTCAACAGATTCCCCTGATTCTGAGATTGTTTTTCGTGACATATTGTACTTCATGATAGTGTTAAAATTTCTTCGATATGACTTGCATTAATTTGTGAAAAAATCGGAAATTTGGCGAAAATTTTGAAAATTTTGCAATTTTCAAACTTTGAATTTTCATGCCCTTAAATCAGAGAGATATGTCACACAAAATAGTTAATAAATAACATTTCCCACATGTCTACTTTACATCAGCACAATTTTGGAACCAAAATTTTTTTTTGTTAGGAAGCTATAAGGGTTAAAAGTTAACCAGCGATTTCTCATTTTTCCAACAAAATTTACAAAAACATTTTTTTAGGGACCACATCTTATTTGAAGTGACTTTGAGGGGCCTTTATGACAGAAAATACCCAAAAGTGACACCATTATAAAAACTGCACCCCTCAGGGTGCTCAAAACCACATTCAAGAAGTTTATTAACCCTTCAGGTGTTTCACGGGAATTTTTGGAATGTGGAAGAAAACAATGAACATTTAACTTTTTTTCACAAAAATGTTACTTTAGACCCAAATTTTTTATTTTCACAAGGGTAACAGGAAAAAATGGAATACACAATTTGTTGTGCAATTTCTCATGAGTGCGTTGATACCCCATATGTGAGGGAAAACCACTGTTTGGGCGCACTGCAGGGTTTGGAAGTGAAGGAGCGCCATTTGACTTTTTGAATGTAAAATTTGTTTGAATAATTAGCGGACGCCATGTCGCATTTGGGGAGCCCCTAATGTGCCTAAACAGTGGAAACCCCCACAAGTGACACCATTTTGGAAACTAGACCCCTTAGGGAACTTATCTAGATGTGTGGTAAGCACCTTGCACCCCCAGGTGCTTCACAGAAGTTTATAATATTGAGCCGTAAAAATAAAATGTTCACATTTTTCCCACAAAAAATGTTTTTCATCCCCTAATTTTGCATTATCATAAGGATAATAGGAGAAATTGCACAATGAAATTTGTTGTGCAATTTCTCCTGAGTACGCCGATACCCCATATGTGGGGGAAAACCACTGCTTTGGTGTACGGCAGGGTTCGGAAGAGAAAGGAGCGCTATGTTGGCTGGGATAGGTTGCAGACACCATGTCACATTTGAAGAGTCGCTGACATGCCGAAACAGCAGAAACCCCCACAAGTGACACCATTTTGTAAACTACACCTCTCAAGGAATTCATCTAGGGAAGTAGTGAGTATTTTTTAATTTTTTAATTTATACCATTGTGCAGTGAAGAAAACATAATTATATTTTTACCACAAAAAAAATGTTTTACCCTCAGATTTTACATTTTCACACAGGGCAATGGGTAAAAATGGTGCCGAAATGTGTCACACAATTTCTTCTAAAAGTGGCAATACCCCATATGTGGCTATATCGTACCGCTCAGCCGTACGGCGAGATCTGGGGGGGGACGGAGCACTATTTGACAATTGGAGAACAAATTATTGTAGAATAGGCATTTGGATTTGGGAGCACAAAATTTTCTGAATTTCTTTTGGGGGGCAACGGCCATTTCACTTTTCCAGAGCCTTTATGCTACCAGTAACTTGGAAGTCCCTTATATTTTTAATAGAAGACGGACCTGAGTGGGGACCAACTTTTTTTGAGGACTGAGTTGAAGCTTTGATTGGGAACATTTTACATATTGTTTATCCGGCGCTCTATGCTGAGCACTTACATCGGGGTTTCCATCTAAATTTCCAAGTGATGTAATTCAGATGAAACCCCTGCGGGATCCATTCACTGTAATGAGGCAGCAGAGATAATCTGGACTCCGTCTGGCCTCTGTTTAGCGGTGTTCTTTTTTTCAGAAGTGCACAAAACTGTGGCTAACCGCTCTTTTATGCACGCCTAAAAAAACTGACACCGTGGGATCATAGGCCAGACGGCATCCACAGTGGCCTATATCTGCCTCATTACAGGGAATCTTCCGTCATGGGTTCCGACTGAATCACGTATTTCAGAGATTTACACGGAAACTCTGGTGTAAGTGCTCAGCGCAGAGCGCAGGATAAATGTGAGCAGAGCCTTGCTGCGATCTTTGGGAGACATTATAAACAAATCAGTAGCAGGTGAAGAATTGGTTTTATTTATATTTTAAGCCGTTCCTCGTTCGGTATAAGTGATGAGATTACTTTATTCTTCGGGTCGGTGCGATTACAGAGATACCAGATTTATATCGGGTTTTTATGACTGACAGCTGTCACACACTAAATGACGCCTTTTTTTGCAAAATCTAGTTTTTGCATCGCCATATTTTGAGAGCTATAATTTTTCCATATTTCGGCCGACAGAGTCATGTGACGGCTTGTTTTTTGTGGGACGAGTTGACATTTTTATTGGTACCATTTTTGGGTACGTGACATTTTTTGATCGCTTTCTATTTCGTTTTTTGGGAGGTAAGATTAACAAAACCAACAATTCTGGAATTGTTTTTTGAGGGTTTTTTTATGCCGATCTGCGTGTGGTAAAAGTAATAAGTCAGAATTATTCTTCGGGTCAGTACGTTTGCAGCGATACTACACTTACTGTATATTTTTTTATGTTTTGCCGCTTTTACACAATAAAACAATTTTATAGAAAAAATATTTTTTTTGCATCGCTTTATTCTGAGAGCTTTAACTTTTTTATTTTTTGGCTGATGGAGCTGTATAGCGGCTTTTTTTTTGCAGAACAAGATGACGTTTTCAGTGGTGCCATTTTTATTTCCATTTTGCTTTTTGATCTAATTTTTTCCCCTTTTTGTTTGACGATATGATGAAAAAGCATAGTTTTTTGCTCCGTTTTTTATTTATTTTTATTACGGTGTGCACAGAAGGAGTTAATTAGTGTGACAATTTTATAGATCTGGTTGTTTCGGACGCGGCGACACAAAATATGTGTACTCTTTTTGTTTTTGCCTAAATATACGGATTTATTGGTTTAATATTTTATTTATTTTTATTTATTTTGTGATTTTTTTTAACAGTTTGAAAAAAATTTTTAGACTTTTTTTACATTTTTACTTAGTCCCTATATGGGACATTAATTTTTATTTTTCTAATCACTGTTCTCATGCAATGTAATAGACATGTATTACATTGCATGAGAAGTTTGCTGACAGTTTTACACTGTCTGTCTCCTGCCAGGCTTCAGCTGCAGGCTGAGCCTAGCAGGACATCATATATGGCAGATCTGGAGGCGGTCATGTGACCTCCAGCTGCCATAACAACGGCAGTTCCTGGAAGGCATCAGGGGGCAGTCAGAGAGGTAAGTGGACGACCCCCTCTCCTCTCACTATCTTCTATATGCCGCGATCCTTATAGATCGCGGCATATAGAAGATAGCAAAGGGTTAACATCATTGGGACCTGATCCAATCAGGTCCCGATGATGTTCCCTGTCAGAGCTGTCGCTCTGAACCGCAACCGCAGCACTTTCAGGACCCTGGGGATCCTGAGGGCTGCGGGACCACCAACCGTTCTTAAACGTCGGTGCTGCACAGAGCCCAGGCAGCGCTGACGTTTATGTACAGTGGGCAGTCGGGAAGCGGTTAAACAGATATATTGGTGTCTGACCAGTCAGGGAGACACTATTACTGTTTTTTTTACGGCAAAAAATGCAAAAAGCAGGATAATACAGAGATTTGAGCAGTGGAACTGCAAAACCACAGTTATAGTTATGTGGCGTACACCAGACTCTTTAAAACAGATATATTGGTGTCTGACCAGTCAGGGAGACACTATTACAGTTTTTTTTACGGCAAAAAATGCCAAAAACAGGATAATACAGAGATTTCACCCGTGGAACTGCAAAACCACAGTTCTATTTTTCTGGCCTACACCAGACTCTTTTAAACAGATATATTGGTGTCTGCCCAGTCACAGACATACTCAATTTTTCTTTTTTGGGGGGGGATACCAAAAGGTTAATAAGACGCGTATTTGGACAGTCTGACTGAGGAAAAAAAAAATACAGGATTTAGATGAAAAAAAAATAATTTTTCCTGGCCCCTGAGACCGGGGTGATAAGTCTAGCAATTTGACCAACAGGAGTACACAGGACTGTAATGCAGCGTTTGCTGGTATAACCGCTGTGTCTCCTATACAGCCTGCCTGCCTGATATCTGGGATGGATATTAGTCCTGAGAAGGACTGTTTGTTTGATTTGGCAGGCTTTAGAGACCCTACACTACCTATTTCGCAGTATAAATCTCTCCCTAGCTCAGCAGCACTCTCCCTACACTGTCTGATCTGGAGCGACTGTGTCTAAGATGGCGGCGCCCGGTTTTAAATACTCGAGGTGACGCTGTGCGGCCAGCCAATCACTGTAATGCCCACAAACAACATGGCTGCAGCATTACAGTGACTGGCTGGCAATCCCTGCATGTTCATTTGCTCTGTAAAGAGCGCCAAACGTGCAGGGCGGAGACCGGAGCTCCTGCCCGAGTAACCCGGAAATGCTCGGTGCTCGCCGAACATCCCGAGTAGCGTGATGCTCGGGCGAGTAACGAGCAGTGTCGAGCATGCTCGCTCAACACTACCTCTGACCTCCATATCTCTTCCAAGGGGCACTGAAGTGCCTCCAAATTTTTGGCAGCCCTTTCATTCACTGGATAGGCCAACACTATGGGAGACGCTCTACTTTCTAATGGGAATTTGTTGTTACTGTGGCCCTGCTCTATTTCTCTTTAAATTGTTAGTGGGGTTTTTGCTAAATTTGGTCAGCCGTTGGACTCACTGCATACCCTATTTCTGTATAGCAGACTCTCTCCTTTCTAATGGGAATTTGTTGTTACTGTGGCCCTGCTCTATGTGTCTTTAATTTCTTAGTGGGGTTTTTCCTAAATTTATTCAGCCGTTTGACTCACTGCATACCCTATAACTGTATAGCATACCCTCTCCTTTCTAATGGGAACGTATCGTACTTGTTACTGTGGCCCTGCTCTATGTGTCTTTAAATTCTTAGTGGGTTTTTTCCTAAATTTGGTCAGCCGTTAGACTCAATGCATACCCTATAACTGTATAGCAGACTCTCTCCTTTCTAATGGGAATTTGTTGTTACTGTGGCCCTGCTCTATGTGTCTTTAATTTCTTAGTGGGGTTTTTCCTAAATTTATTCAGCCGTTGGACTCACTGCATACCCTATAACTGTATAGCAGACCCTCTCCTTTCTAATGGGAACATGTCGTATTTGTTACTGGGGCCCTGCTCTATGTGTCTTTAAATTCTTAGTGGGGTTTTTCCTAAATTTGTTCAGCCGTTAGACTCACTGCAAACCCTATGACTGTATAGCAGACTCTCTCCTTTCTAATGGGAATTTGTTGTTACTGTGTCCCTTCTCTATGTGTCTTTAATTTCGTAGTGGGGTTTTTCCTAAATTTGGTCAGCCGTTGGACTCACTGCATACCCTATAACTGTATAGTAGACCCTTTCCTTTCTAATGGGATCATGTCGTATTTGTTACTGTGGCCCTGCTTTATGTATCTTTAATTTCTTAATGGGGTTTTTCCTAAATTTGGTCAGTCATTGGACTCACTGCATACCCTATAACTGTAGAGCAGACTCTCTCCTTTTTAATGGGAACATGTTGTACTTGTTACTGTGGCCCTGCTCTATGTGTCTTTAAATTCTTAGTGGGGTTTTTCCTAAATTTGGTCAGCCGTTAGACTCACTGCATACCCTATAACTGTATAGCAGACTCTATCCTTTATAATGGGAATTTGTCGTTACTGTGGCCCTTCTCTATGTGTCTTTAAATTCTTAGTGGGGTTTTTCCTAAATTTGGTCAGCCGTTGAAAGCTGCTTTAGAGGACTACCTGGGAGAAATGACAGCTGGGTAGATATGGTTTCCCAAGTCCTTTCACCAAGCTAAAGAATTTGGCTGTGGTGAAACACAACTCAGCAAAAAAAGCTATGGACTGGCTCAATACCGTCCCTGGCCACATTCACCTGTCCACGTGTTTGTGGTTAGGCAGTCCTTCCCAGTAAGTGCACTGGGGAGAGCACGGGTAATGTTGTCGGACCCGTGCTTGTGGAAGGCGTAGACGACACCGGGAGAAACAGTGACAGCTGGGGACTGAGTATGGACACCCGGCCGCCGCCGGCATGAGGTTATGAAAAGCTTCCGCCTCCACAAGCCTAAAAGGCCATATTTCAAGTGAAAGCAGCTTTAGAGGACTACCTGGGAGAAATGACAGCTGGGTAGATATGGTTTCCCAAGTCCTTTCACCAAGCTAAAGAATATGGCTGTGGTGAAATACAACTCAGCAAAAAAAGCTATGGACTGGCTCCGTACCGTCCCTGGCCACATTCACCTTTCCACGTTTGTGGTAAGGCGGTCCATCCCAGTAAGTGCACTGGGGAGGGCACGGGTAAAGTTGTGGGACCGGTGCTTGTGGAAGGCGGAGACGACACGGGGACAAATATTGGCCGCTGGGGACTGAGTATGGATACCCGGTTGCCGCCGCCATAAGATTGTGGACAGCTTCCGCGAGCCTAAAAGGCCACATTTCAAGTGCAAGAAGCTGTCAAAAATTTGGCAGTATAGTATTTCAGCCTGTGCGTTGGTGGGTGGCTGGCTGCATACTTGCGCTTGCATTCCAAGGAATGGGGTAGGGACAACTGAATGCTGCACTGGGACAAGGACGTGGACGGTGATTGTTGCAAGTCTGCAACGACAGGTGCATGGCGGGAGGCATCTTCGCATGCACCAAGGATCACTTATGATGGGCACAATTTTAGGCAGTGACCTGGTTGTCAGAGATGCTTCCAGAGGTCTTTCCCATGCTGTTCCCATGTCTTTTCAGCACTGTATGCATGTGTCTGACGATGTGTCACACACCACATGGCCAGATAAGGTTGTAAAATGTTAAAATGACATTTCCTGGTGAATGCATTTGTCTTGGTTGAAAGCAATGCAAAAGTGCAAAAACGCATCAAAAACGCTACGCTTGAACATAGCCCAAGGTGTGGAGGAGTATTTTTGCTTTTGGTTATTTATTTTGCCTTATATACAAGTCATTACCCTGGAAAGGATGTTCCTTAACAAATTTCCCAGGAAAATCCATTTTGGTTTAGTTTTTCATGTTTTATTGTGAGTCCGTAAAAGTGGTGTAATACTCTGACAACGTTGTTGACAGCAGTGATCTGGGAGTCAGAGATGCTTCAAGGGGTCTTCCCCATGCTGTTCCCATGTCATTTGAGCACTGTACCCAATTTTTAGGCCCTCTGCAGACCGCCAGGGGGAGCCGCCTGAAAAATGCTCTGGAGGTGACCGAGCTTCAGCAACACGTGAGTAGCTGTCCTGGAGCGCATTTTGTGGAACCGAAGGTAGGACTGCCTGATATTTTTTATGGTAAACAGCAAGATTTTTTTTCCTTTAAAAATGCTTGTTTGTTATATTTTCATTTGAGACCGAGGTCCTCTGGGAATGAATCACAGCGCATTGGTTTTATTATGTCGCTTTTGCGCAAAAAACCACAGGGGTGAGCCTTTTCTCTCCAACCTAATAATCCTTGTTTAAGTTCTGTTGAGGAATTTTTTTCTGCTATGGGGCTATTATATGACGATCCTGATCAAATCTCATCTGCTGAATCAGAACTTAGACGTTTATATCAGGGGTCAGATGATGTTGAAATTTATTGCACACACTTCAGGAGATGGGCTTCAGAAGTTAAGTGGAATGATTCGGCGCTGAAAAGTTTATTTCTTGCTGGTCTGAGTGAAAGGGTTAAGGATTTGCTAATTGCATTCCCTGCACCTGAGACTCTGCAGGAAGCTATGCAGTTAGCTGTTCGTGTGGACAGGAGAATAAGGTCCAGGGTCAATGATGTAACAACTCCTGTAACTTCAGGTCCTAGTTTCCAGAAAATCTGCTCTGACAGCGGAGAACCAATGGAGGTTGGGGCAATGTCTCTCCGCTCTCAAGAAAGAGATCGGAGATTCGACGAAGGTTTGTGTCTTTATTGTGGTAAAGCTGATCATTTGATTAAGTATTGTGAGCGTCATTTAAGTAAAGAAAAAAAAAAGGTCAGTTACGCCCGTATAGATGGTTTACGCTCTGCAGGAGTGTTCCTTTCTGGGTGTACTACTCTGCAGGGAGATTTGATTGAATTTCAGGTATTTGTGGATTGTAGTTCAACACTTAATGTGATTGATAAAGGGTTTTTGGAAAAACTTAAATTGAAATCCAAACCTTTGTCATCTACTATTTCTGTGGTTGCAATTGATAACACTCATTTGAAATGTATTACTCACAAGACCGCTGCATTTCCTCTCACTATCAATAGAGTTCACCAAGAAATTTTGGACTTGGTTGTTTTGGATAATTTGCCCTCTCCAGTTGTTCTAGGATTGCCTTGGTTAAAACTGCACAATCCTTTGTTGGACTGGTCTACTAATGTGAATAAGTCTTGGAGTCCAAAGTGCTATGATAAATGTTGTAATGGTCGCATTGCGGCTGTGGAAAAAGGGGAATTACCAGTACCTATTCAAGATTTTTGGAGGGTTTTTTCAGAGGAGGAGTCGCAAGTTTTACCTCCTCATAGGGATTATGATTGCGCCATTGAGTTTGTTCCAGGTGCTACTCTTCCCAAAAGTCGCTTGTTTAATCTTACTATCCCTGAAAGAAAGGCCTTGGAGGAGTACATAGAGACTAGCCTGGCTGCTGGTCACATTAGACCTTCTAAATCGCCTGTGGCAGTCGGATTCTTCTCTGTTAAAAAAAAGGACGGCAGTTTATGTCCATGTCTGGATTTTCGTGAAATTAATAAGATTACCGTACACAATTCCTACCCATTGCCGTTAATTACTGACTTGTTTAACCAGTTAGTGGGAGCCAAGTGGTTCTCAAAAATTGATCTCCGAGGGGCATACAATTTGTTACGTGTGAAGGAGGGTGATGAATGGAAAACTGCTTTTAACACTCCGGTAGGTCATTTTGAGAATCTGGTGATGCCCTTCGGTCTTACCAATGCACCTGCATTTTTTCAGAACCTTATTAATGACATCCTGAGACTTTGATTGGTAAGAATGTGGTTGTGTATTTGGATGACATTTTTATTTATTCACCAGATTTAGAGTCCAATTGGCAGAGTGTATGTGAAGTTTGGCAGTTATTGAGTGATAATTCACTCTTTGCTAAGCTGGAGAAATGTGAGTTCGCTGTGCAGAAAATTAGTTTTTTGGGCTACATTGTCTCCAGCGAGGGCTTTGAGATGGACCCTGTGAAGGTTCAGGCTGTGCAGGAATGGCCTAGGCCTATTGGTTTGAAATCTATACAGAGGTTTTTGGGTTTTGCCAATTATTACAGGAAATTCATTAAGAATTTTTCTGCAATTGTTAAACCTCTAACCGATCTCACCAGGAAAGGTGCGAATACGACCCAGTGGACTACTGAAGCCATTGAAGAGTTTGACTATCTCAAAGAGAGGTTCAGTTCTGCCCCTATCCTTATACAGCCTGATGAGACCAAACCTTTTTTGGTCGAGGTTGATGCTTCATCGGTGGGGGTCGGAGCAGTTTTGTCTCAGGAGATCAAGGGTGGAGTACATCCTTGTGCCTTCTTTTCGAAAATAATTTCGGAAACTGAACTGAATTATGATGTTGGAAATCGGGAGTTGCTGGCTATTAAACTTGCGTTTGAACACTGGCGTCATTTTTTGGAAGGCGCTAGATTTCCTATTCAGGTTTTCACAGATCATAAGAATTTGATCTATCTGGATGCTGCCCAGCACTTGAATGCCCGTCAAGCTAGGTGGGCACTTTTTTTTTCTCTGTTTCATTTTTCTGTTACCTATATCCCTGGTACTAAGAATGTTAAAGCCGATGCTTTATCTCGCAGCTTCTCTCCTACGGTCGGTGCCGAGGAGGAGGAGAGCATTTTGCAGAAAGGAGTTGTGGTGGCGGCATTGGACTTCGATTTGGAGAATGGGATTCTGAATGCTCAAGATGATGCTCCATCTAACACTCCCCATGGGAGGTTGTTCGTGCCTAGAGCCTTTAGGAGAGATTTGTTTGTGGAGTGTCATGAGTCTCGGTTGGCAGGTCATCCAGGAGTTTCGGAGACTAAGAGACTTATCAGTCGCAGTTTTTGGTGGCCTGGATGGCAGAAGGAAGTCATCAAGTGGATGCGTCAGTGTACTGTGTGTGCTAGGTCAAAGGCTTCACATACTCCTGCTGCGGGGTTGCTTTGCCCTCTGGAGGTTCCTAGTGCGCCTTGGACGCATCTCACTATGGATTTTATTATCTGGGTGGTCGTAGACCGTTTTAGTAAGATGTGTCATTTGGTTCCATTCATTAAGTTGCCCTGCGCCAAGACACTCGCTAAGGCATTTGTTAAGGAGATTGTCAAGCTCCATGGCGTTCCCACAGATATTGTTTCTGATAGAGGACCTCAGTTTGTGGCTCGCTTTTGGCGTGCCTTTTGTGGCAGGTTGGGAGTTCATTTGTCATTTTCATCTGGTTATCATCCTGAGTCTAATGGACAGACTGAAAGAAAGAACCAGGATGTTGAACAGTTTTTGCGTTGTTTTGTGGCAGACAATCAAGAGGTGTGTTCTGAGTTTCTGCCTCTCGCAGAATTTGCTCTTAACAATCATACATCCTCCTCTGCTGGGTGTTCTCCTTTTTTTGTTGCACTGGGAGACATCCGTCTTTTGGTTCGTTCTCCAAATTGGGGTCGGCGGTGCGGGAGGAGGAGAATTTTTCCAGTGATTTGGAGAGAGTTTGGACTAATGTACCTTGTAACCTGCAAGAGGTTAACAAGAAGTCCAAGAAGTATTTTGACAGAAAACGTAAAGAGGTTTTGTTTACTGTGGGTGACATGGTTTGGTTGTCCTCGAAGAACTTGCGGTTGAGGATTCCCTCTAAAAAACTGGGTCCTAAGTTTGTGGGTCCACTTAAAGTGCTTCAGGTTGTTAACCCATCTGCTGTCAGGTTGGATGTCCCTACTTCCTGGAAGATTAATCCTGTGTTTCATGTTTCCTTGTTGAAAAAGGCTGACGTTTGTAATAGGGACGCCACTGTCACAGTTCCTCCTGTGGTGGAAGACGGTGAATATGAAATTTCTCGTATTTTGAATTCAAGATGGCATAGAGGGAAATTACAGTATCTTGTCTCCTGGAAGGGTTTCGGTCCCGAAGACAACTCCTGGGTAAGGACGGATGATGTCTCTGCTCCTAGGCTTTTTAAAGCTTTCCACAGGAGGTTTCCTGATAGGCCTGGGCCTGGAGGATCCGGAGGATCCTCATAGAAAAGGGGGTACTCTTAGAACCCTCCTGTTAGTTTTTGCTATCTTGTGTTTTGCGGTCACGTGACCAGCTGCCTATATATTCCAGCTCCATCCTTCTTTCTTTGCTGGACTTCAGTGTTTTTTGCCTGTCTCTCTAGCCAGAAGCTTCGGTGCCTATCTCTGTCTAGTTTTATTGGTCCTCTGGGACCTCTAGTACTTTTTCTCAGTTTGTCTTTTTGCTCTGCAACAACTTCTGTTAGGAGGCGTCCCATTTTTGTCCCAGTCCTAAGTTCTTTTAGGGACCCCTCCCTTTATTCTATAGGTCTCCGTTCAGACTAGCCGAGGACGAAGGCGGGTCTGTTCACAAGGAACAGGCTGCCCGCTACATCATAGGGATTCAGCTTAGTCTTACTGTAGGGACAGCTTTTCCCATTCTTTCCTTAGTTTATGTTGCATATCTTAACAGTTGGTACCCCTCGTTTAATGAAAGAAAAACCCACAATGGTCACAGAAATAACTTGAATCTGACAAAAGTAATTATCAATTAAAAATCTTTGAAAATGAACAAATGAAAGTCAGACATTGCTTTTCAACCCTGCTTCCACATAATTTAAAAAAATAAATAAACTCATGAAATAGGCCTGGACAGAAATGATGGTACCCCTGAAAATAATGTGACAAAAGGGACATGTTAAATCAAGTTGTGTCCACTAATTAGCATCACAGGTGTCTGCAATCTTGTAATCAATCAGTGGGCCTGTATATAGGGCTACAGATACTCACTGTGCTGTTTGATGACATGGTGTGTACCACACTCAACATGGACCAGAGAAAGCAAAGGAAAGAGTTGTCTCAGGAGATTAGAAGAAAATTATAGACAAGCATGTTAAAGGTAAAGGAGCTTGATGTTCCTGTGACTACAGTTGCACATATTATTCAGAAATTTAAGATCCATGGGACTGTAGCCAACCTCCCTGGACGTGGCAGCAGGAGGAAAATTGATGACAAATCAAATAGACGGATAAAGCGAATGGTAACAAAAGAGCCCAGGATAACTTGTAAAGAGATTAAAGGTGAACTTCAAGCTCAAGGAACATCAGTGTCAGATCGCACCATCCGTCGTTGTTTGATCCAAAGTGGACTTCATGGGAGACGATCGAGGAGAACACCATTGTTGAAAAAAAATCATAAAAAAGGCAGACTAGAATTTGCCAAACTACATGTTGACAAGCCACAAAGCTTCTGGGAGAATGTCCTATGGACAGATTAGACAAAAATGGACGTTTTTGGCAAGGCACATCAGCTCTATGTTCACAGACGGAAATATGAAGCATATCAATAAAAGAACACTGTCTCTACTGTGAAACATGGAGGAGGCTCTGCTATGTTCTGGGGTTGCTTTGCTGCATCTGGCACAGGGTATTTTGAATCTGTGCAGGGTACAATGAAATCTCAAGACTATCAAGGGATTCTAGAGAGAAATGTGCTGCCCAGTGTCAGAAAGCTTGGTCTCAGTCGCAGGTCATGGGTCTTGCAACAGGAAAATGACCCAAAACACACAGCTAAAACACCCAAGTGTTAGAACCCTCTTGTTAGTCTTTTTTCTATTTTGTTGGTCACATGACTTTCTGCCTATATAATCCAGCTCCGCCCTTCTGGCCTTGCTGGACTTCAGTGTTTCATTTACTCTTAAGCTAGCCAGGTGCCTTGTACCTAACTCTGTAGTTTGCTTGGTCCTTGGACCACTAGTACTTTTTGTTTGTTTGTCTTTGCTCTGCTACAATTTCTGCTAGGAGGTGTCCATCTATTTCCCAGTCCTTAGTTCTTGTAGGGACCCCTCCCTTATATCTATAGGTCTGCGTTCAGACTAGCCGAGGACTTAGGCGGGTCTGTTGACAAGGAACAGGTCCCCCGTTGCATCGTAGGGAATCAGCTTAGTCCTATTGTAGGGACAGTTTTCCTTTCTTTCCTTAGTGCTTGTAGCAGTTCATAATAGTAAGTCCAGCCCAAAACTAAAATAAAACACTCTATGGAAAGAGATCCAGATATCAGCATGGTGTCGGTTCAGCACTTGGCTCATCGCATACAGGGACTCTCTTTGGAGGTGGCCGAGCTCCAACAACACTTGAGTAGCTGTCCTGGAGCGCATTTTGTGGAACCGAAGGTAGGACTGCCAGATTTTTTTTATGGTAAACAGCAAGATTTTTTTTTCCTTTAAAAACGCTTGTTTATTATATTTTCGTTTAAGACCCAGATCCTCTGGGATTGAATGACAGCTCAATGGGTTTATAATGTCACTTTTGCGCAAAGAACCACAAGGATGGGCCTTTTCTCTCCAACCTAATGATCCGTGTCTTAGATCAGTGGAAGATTTTTTTTCTGCTATGGGGTTGTTGTATGACGATCCTGATCGAGTCTCATCTGCTGAAACGGAATAAAGACGTTTGAAGCAGGGATCAGGTGATGTGGAAAATTATTGTACATACTTCAGAAGATGGTCGGCCGAAGTGGAATGGAATGACTCGGCATTAAAATGTCTGTTTCTTGCTGGTCTAGGTGAAAGGGTTAAGGATCTGCTGATTGCCTTCCCAACACCTGGAACCTTGCAGGAGGCAATACAATTAGCTATATGTGTGGACAGGAGACTGCGTGCTAAGATTAATGAAGAGAAATCTATTCCTAGTTTTCAGAGGGTCTGCTCGGAAGGTGGAGAACCGATGGAGATTGGGGCGATGTCACCCCATTCTCAGGAAAAAGACCACAGGTTTGCTAAGGGATTATGTTTTTATTGCAGTAAATCTGACCTCTTTATTAAGAACTGTGTGCTTCGTTTGAACAAAGAAATAAAAAGGTCAGTTACGCCCGTATAGCTTGTTTAAACTCAAAAGGAGTATTTCTTTCTGGGAGCACCTCATTTCAGGAGGAGTTGATTGAATTTTGGGTATTTGTGGATTGTGGTTCTACACTCAATGTGATTGATAAGGGATTTTTGGAAAAATTTAAATTAGAATCCAAACCTTTGTCATCTCCTATTTCTGTGGTTGCTGTTGATGGCTCTCCTTTGAAATGTATTACTCACAAGGTTTTTGAATTTCCCCTCACCATTAATGGTATTCACCAAGAGAATTTGGATTTGGCGGTATTAAATAATTTGCCTTCTCCAGTGGTTTTGGGGTTACCTTGGTTAAAATTGCACAATCCTGTACTGGACTGGTCTACCCATGAAATTAAGTCTTGGAGTCCTAAGTGTCATGATAAATGTTGTAACGGTCACATTGCTGCTGTGGAAAAAGGGGAATTACCTGTACCTATTCAGCATTTTTGGAAGGTTTTTTCTGAAGAGGAGTCGCAAGTTTTGCCTCCTCATAGGGACTATGATTGCACCATTGAGTTTGTCCCTGGAGCTACTCTTCCCAAGAGTCGCTTATTTAATCTGACTATCCCTGAGAGAAAGGCCTTGGAGGAATACATACAGACAAGCTTGGCCGCCGGTCACATTAGACCTTCTAAGTCTCCTGTGGCTGTTGGATTTTTTTTGTAAAAAAAAAGGACGGCGGTTTACGTCCATGTCTGGACTTTCGCAAAATTCATAAAATTACCGTACGCAATTCCTACCCACTGCCATTAATTCCTGACTTGTTCAACCTGTTAGTGGGGGCCAAGTGGTTCTCTAAAATTGATCTCCGGGGGGACATACAATTTGTTACGAATGAAGGAAGGTAATGAATGGAAAACTGCTTTTAACACTCCGGTGGGTCATTTTGAGAATCTGGTTATGCCTTTTGGTCTTACCAATGCACCAGCGTTTTTTCAGAACCTTATTAATGACATCCTAAGACCGTTGATCGGTAAGAATGTGGTGGTGTATTTGGATGACATTTTGATTTATTCGCCGGATCTGGAGTCTCATTGGCAGAGCATACGTGGGGTATTGCAGTTGTTAAGTGACAATTCACTTTTTGCTAAGCTGGAGAAATGTGAGTTCGCTGTGCAGAGAATTAGTTTTTTGGGCTACATTATCTCCAGCGAGGGCTTTGAGATGGACCCGGTGAAGGTTCAGGTGGTGCAGGAATGGCCTAGGCCTATTGGTTTGAAATCGATACAGAGATTTTTGGGTTTCGCCAATTATTACCGAAAATTCATTAAGAATTTTTCTATAATTGTTAAGCCGCTGACCGATCTCACCAGGAAAGGTGCTAATATGGTTCAGTGGATTACGTAGGCCATTGAGGCTTTTGTGTATCTCAAGGGGAGGTTCAGTTCTGCCCCTGTCCTTATGCAGCCTGATGAGACCAAGCCTTTTTTGGTCGAGGTTGATGCTGTTTTGTCTCAGGAAAACAAGGATGGAGTACATCCCTGTGCTTTTTTTCAAAAAAATTTTCTGAAACCGAACTTAATTACGATGTTGGTAATCGGGAATTGCTCGCTATTAAACTCGCATTTGAACATTGGCGTCATTTCTTGGAAGGTGCTAAATTTCCCATTCAGGTTTTCACCGATCATAAGAATCTGATCTATCTTGATGCTGCCAAGCGCTTGAATGCCCGTCAGGCTAAGTGGGCACTTTTTTTTCGCGGTTTAATTTTTCTGTTACTTACATCCCAGGTACCAAGAATGTAAAAGCTGATGCTTTATCTCGCAGCTTTTCTCCCATGGTTGGTACCGAGGAGGAGGAGAGCATTTTACAGGAAGGTGTTGTGATAGCAGCATTGGACTCCGTTTTGGAAGATGGGATTCTGAAAGCCCAGGAGGATGCCCCGTCTAACACTCCCCATGGGAGGTTGTTTGTGCCTAGGAACTTTAGGAGAGATTTGTTTGTGGAGTTTCATGGGTCTTGGTTGGCAGGTCATCCAGGAATTTCTGAGACTTAGAGACTTGTAGGTCGCAGTTTTTGGTGGCCTGGGTGGCAGAAGGAAGTCATTAAGTGGGTGCGTCAATGTACTGTGTGTGCTAGATCTAAGTCTTCACATGCTCCTGCTGCGCGGTTGCTTTGCCCTCTGGATGTTCCTAGTGCACCTTGGACGCATCTTGCTATGGATTTTATTACTGACCTTCCTGCCTCTGAGGGCTTCACTGTTATCTGGGTGGTCGTGGACCATTTTAGCAAGATGTGTCACTTGGTTCCTTTCATCAAACTGCCCTGCGCTAAGACACTCGCTAAGGCTTTCGTTAAGGAAATTGTCAGACTCCATGGCGTTCCTAACGACATTGTTTCTGATAGGGGACCTCAGTTCGTGGCTCATTTTTGGCGTGCCTTTTGTGACAGGTTGGGAGTTCATTTGTCATTTTCATCTGGATATCATCCTGAGTCTAATGGACAGACAGAAAGAAAGAACCAGGATGTTGAACAG
Source organism: Phyllobates terribilis (assembly GCF_046119375.1). Lineage (NCBI taxonomy): Eukaryota > Metazoa > Chordata > Amphibia > Anura > Dendrobatidae > Phyllobates > Phyllobates terribilis. The sequence continues at coordinate 85,199 of NW_027365010.1, read as the reverse complement.
TTTTTGCGTTGTTTTGTGGCTGACAATCAAGAGGGGTGGTCTGAGTTTCTGCCACTTGCTGAATTTGCTCTTAACAACCATACATCCTCTTCTGCTGGGTGTTCTCCTTTTTCTTGTTGTTCTGGGAGACATCCGTCGTTTGGGTCATTCTCCAAATTGGAATCGGCTGTGCCGGAGGAGGAGAATTTTTCCGGTGATTTTGAGAGAGTTTGGACTGATGTACGTTGTAACCTTCAAGAGGCTAACAAAAAATCTGAGAGGTACTTTGACAGGAAACGTCAAGAGGTTTTGTTTACGGTTGGTGACATGGTTTGGTTGTCCTCTAAGAATCTGCGGTTGAGGATACATTCTAAGAAATTGGGCCCGAAATTTGTAGGGCCGTTTAAGGTACTTCAGGTACTTAACCAATCTGCTGTTAGGTTGGAGGTTCCTACGTCCTGGAAGATTAATCCGGTGTTTCATGTTTACTTATTGAAAAAAGCTGATGTATCGGATTTGGACGCCACTGTCTCTGCTCCTCCGGTGGTGGAAGACGGTGAATATGAAATTTCTCGCATTCTTAATTCTAGATGGCATAGAGGGAGATTGCAGTATCTCGTCGCTTGGAAAGGTTTCGGTCCCGAGGATAACTCCTGGGTAAAGGCGGATGATGTCTTTGCTCCTAGACTTGTCGGAGAGTTTCACAGGAGGTTTCCTGATAGACCTGGGCCTGTAGGATCCGGAGGATCCTCATAGAAGAGGGGGTACTGTTAGAACCCTCCTATTAGTCTTTTTTCTATTTTGTTGGTCACATGACTTTCTGCCTATATAATCCAGCTCTGCCCTTCTGGCCTTGCTGGACTTCAGTGTTTCATTTACTCTTAAGCTAGCCAGGTGCCTTGTACCTAACTCTGTAGTTTGCTTGGTCCTTGGACCACTAGTACTTTTTGCTTGTTTGTCTTTGCTCTGCTACAATTTCTGCTAGGAGGTGTCCATCTCTTTCCCAGTCCTTAGTTCTTGTAGGGACCCCTCCCTTATATCTATAGGTCTGCGTTCAAACTAGCCGAGGACTTAGGCGGGTCTGTTGACAAGGAACAGGTCCCCCGTTGCATCCTAGGGAATCAGCTTAGTCCTATTGTAGGGACAGTTTGCCTTTCTTTCCTTAGTGCTTGTAGCAGTTCATAACACCAAGAATGGCTAAGAGGAAAACATTGGCCTATTCTGAAGTGGCCTTCTATGAGCCCTGACCTAAATCCTATTGAGGATCTTTGGAAAGAGCTGAAACATGTCTTCTGGAAAAGGCAACCTTCAAACACGAGACAACTGGAGCAGTTTGCTCATGAGGAGTGGGCCAAAATAGCTGTCGAGAGGTGCAGAAGTCTCATTGACAGTTACAGGAATCATTTGATTGCAGTGATTGCCTCAAAAGGTTGTTCAACAAAATATTAAGTTAAGAAGAACCATCATTTCTGCCCAGGCCTATTTCAGGAGTTTAATTTTTTTTTTATTTCTGTGGAAGCAGGGTAGAAAAGCAATGTCTGACTTTCATTTGCTCATTTTCAAAGATTTTTAATTTATTACTTTTGTCAGATTCAAATAATTTCTGTGACCATTGTGGGTTTTTCTTCCATTAAATGAGGGGTACCAACAATTTTGACCCCGTGTGTATATTTGTACTCCAAAATGGTGGCACTAAAAAATACAAGACATTTAGCAAAACAAATCCTGTATATGTATATGTCAACAAAAAAAATAGAAAGATTGCCTTGCGATATGCAAGAATAAAAAAAAGTTGCTACTTAACCCTTTTACCCCCGAGGGTGGTTTGCACGTTAATGACCAGGCCAATTTTTACAATTCTGACCACTGTCACTTTATGAGGTAATGACTCTGGAAAGCTTCAACGGATGCCCCTGATTCTGAGATTGTTTTTTCGTAACATATTGTACTTCATGATTTTGGTAAAATTTCTTTGATATCACTTGTGTTTATTTGTGAAAAAAATGGAAATTTGATGAAAATTTTGAAAATTTAGCAATTTTCAAAATTTTATTTTTTATGCCCTTAAATCAGAGAGATATGTCACACAAAATACTTAATAAATAACATTTCCCACATGTGTACTTTACATCAGCACAATTTTGGAACCAAATTTTTTTTTTGTTAGGGAGCTAAAAGGGTTAAAAGTTGACCAGCGATTTCTCATTTTTCCAACAAAATTTACAAAAACATTTTTTTAGGGACCACATCACATTTGAAGTCACTTTGAGAGGTCTTTATGACTGAAAATACCCAAAAGTGACACCATTCTAAAAACTGCACCCCTCAAGGTGCTCAAAACCACATTCAAGAACTTTATTAACCCTTCAGGTGCTTCACAGGAATTTTTAGAATGTGGAAGAAAAAAATGAACATTTAACTTTTTTCACAAAAATGTTATTTTACACCCAATTTTTTTTATTTTCACAGGGGTAACAAGAAAAAATGGACCGTAAAATTTGTTGTGCAATTTCCCCTGGGCACGCAGATACCCTATATGTGGGGAAAAACCACTGTTTGGGCGCACGGCAGGGCTCGGAAGGGAAGGAGCGCCATTTGTCATTTCTTGATTGTGAAAATTTGCTTGAATAATTAGCGGACGCCATGTTGCGTTTGGAGAGCCCTGATGTGCCTAAACATTGGAGCTCCCCAACAAGTGACCCCATTTTGGAAACTAGACCCCCCCAAGGCACCTATCTAGATGCATAGTGAGCACTTGGAACCCCCAGGTGCTTCACAAATTGATTCGTAAAAATGAGAAAGTGTTTTTTTTTCCACTTTTTCATTTTTACGAATCAATTTGCTCACTATGCATCTAGGTAGGTGCCTTGGGGGGGTTCCAAATGCTCACTATGCATCTAGATAGGTGCCTTGGGGGGTCTAGTTTCCAAAATGGGGTCACTTGTGGGGGAGCTCCAATGTTTGGGCACACAGGGACTCTTCAAATGCAACATGGTGTCCGCTAACAATTTGAGCCGATTTTCCATTCAATTTGTTAGCGGACACCATGTTGCATTGCAGAGTCCCTGTGTGCCCAAACATTGGAGCTCCACCACAAGTGACCCCATTTTGGAAACTAGACCCCCCAAGGCACCTATCTAGATGCATAGTGAGCACTTGTAACCCCCAGGTGCTTCACAAATTGATTCATAAAAATGAAAAAGTGGAAAAAAACACTTTTTCATTTTTACGAATCAATTTGTGATGCACCTGGGGGATCTAAGTGCTCACTATGCATCTAGATAGGTGCCTTGGGGGGTCTAGTTTCCAAAATAGGGTCACTTGTGGTGGAGCTCCAATGTTCCACTTTTTCATTTTTACGTATCAATTTGTGAAGCACCTGGGGGTTCCAAGTGCTCACTATGCATCTAGATAGGTGCCTTGGGGGATCTAGTTTCCGAAATGGGGACACTTGTGGTGGAGCTCCAATGTTTGGGCACACAGGGACTCTGCAAATGCAACTTGGTGTCCGCTAACAAATTGAATGGAAAATCGGCTCAAATTGTTAGCGGACACCAGGTTGCATTTGGAGAGCCCCTGTGTGCCTAAACATTGGAGCTCCCCCACAAGTGACCCCATTTTGAAAACTAGACCCCCCAAGGCACTTATCTAGATGCATAGTGAGCACTTGAAACCCCCAGGTGCTTCACAAATTGATTCGTAAAAATGAAAAAGTGGAAAAAAAAACACTTTTTCATTTTTACGAATCAATTTGTGAAGCACCTGGGGGTTCCAAGTGCTCACTATGCATCTAGATAGGTGCCTTTGGGGGATCTAGTTTCCAAAATGGGGTAAATTGTCAGGAAGCTCCAATGTTTGGGTACACAGGGACTCTCCAAATGCAACATGGTGTCCGCTAACAGTTTGAGCCGATTTTCCATTCAATTTGTTAGCGGACACCATGTTGCATTTGCAGAGTCCCTGTGTGCCCAAACATTGGAGCTCCACCACAAGTGACCCCATTTTGGAAACTAGACCCCCCAAGACACCTATCTAGATGCATAGTGAGCACTTGGAACCCCCAGGTGCTTCACAAATTGATTCGTAAAAATGAAAAAGTGGAAAAAAAAACACTCTTTTATTTTAACTGATTAATTTGTGAAGCACCTGGGGGTTCCAAGTGCTCACTATGCATCTAGATAGGTGCCTTGGGGGGTCTAGTTTGCAAAATGGGGTCAATTGTGGGGGAGCCCCAACGTTTAGGCACACAAAGGGCTCTCCAAACGCGACATTGTGTCCGCTAACAAATTGGAACCATGTCGCGTTTGGAGAGCCCCTGTGTGCCTAAACATTGGAGCTCCCCCACAAGTGCCCCCTTTTTGGAACGGATTCCTGATTTGTCAATTTTATAATATAGTGTTATATGCCAGTTGTGTATTACAACCTGACAAACACTACACAACTGAAGTATGACAACCTGACGAACACTACGTCTGCTGTGTAGTGTTCGTCGGGTTCTCATACGTCAGAAATTAATTCAATAGTCCATGGAGGGATGGTATCTTCTGAAGCAGTCTTTCATGCAGAGGCCAGGTTTGTCGGGGCAGGTGTCACATTGGTAAATGGTGTCCTTGCATATTCCTCTTCGGTAGCACACTCGGCACTTCTTTTTTGACTTACCCTTTTTTCCGCTGTGAGGGATCTGCCCCGGGAAATGCTGGCCCGGTACAATTCGAGGTCCCTCAGTTCCAGAAGTAGTGGGACCCGCTAAGCCACCACTGCCAAATATCAGGGCCTTGATAACTGTCTCCTGAAAGTGAAGATACGACGCAGAAGTCTGGCCTGCACATTGAGACAGAAGGAAAGCGTTGTGCATTGCCATCTGAACAATGTGCACGGCCAGCTTCTTATACCATACCTTGGCCTTTCTCAAAGCACTGTACGGCTGGAGGACTTGATCGGAGAGATCAACTCCCCCCATGTACTTGTACTCCACTACACAGTCTGGTTTGGCGACCTGTGTAGTGGAACCTCTTACAGTGCTGAGGGTGCAGCCATCAACATGTATGGTGGTCAAGAGAAGGACATCCCTCTTGTCCTTGTACTTGACCACCAACAGGTGGTCGCTACATTGGGCTCTGCTCTCACCCCTTCTGAGCAGCTGCCCAATTAGCGTCTTTGGGAGGCCTTTCTGATTTTTGCGGACAGTACCGCAAGCTGCGGTATGTCACGCAGAGAGGGACTTGAAGAGTGGGATATTTGTATAAAAGTTATCCACATACAGGTGATAACCTTTATCCAGCAGTGGGTGCACCAAGTCCCACACAATTTTCCCACTCACTCCCAGAACAGGGGGGCATTCAGGGGGTTCAATCCGGGAGTTCTTCCCTTCATAAACTCTAAACTTGTGAGTGTACCCTGAGGTACTCTCACAAAGTTTATACAGCTTGATCCCGTACCTGGACCTTTTACTGGGCAGGTACTGTCGGAATCCAAGCCGCCCCTTGAAAGAAATTAAGGACTCATCCACGCAGATGTCCCTTTGGGGCACGTACACTTCACCAAACTTGTTGTTGAAGTGCTCGATGACCGGCCGAACTTTGAAAAGACGATCAAAGTTCGGGTCATCGCGTGCAGGACACCTTGCATTATCTTGGTAATGCAAGAACTTGTGGATGGCCTCAAAACGTTTCCGGATCATCACCATTCGGAACACTGGACTGTTATACAAAACGTCAACACTCCAGTATTGCCGAATCTCTGTTTTTTTCAGGATCCCCATATGAAGGACCAGGCCCCAAAACATCATCATTTCTTCTGCGTCTACAGCAGACCAGTTAGAAAATGATGAAGAGGGCTTTTGTTCCAAAAATTGATGAGCATACAAATTAGTTTGGCCCACCATGAGGTTTATAAAATCCTCAGAGAAAAATACTTTGAAAAAGTCTATTTCTGTGAGGCCGGTGGTGTCAAACTTGATTCCTGATTCCGCCACGAAATCAGGAATCAATGGCTCAAAATTTTCGGGGGGTGAGGTCCATATGGGGTCAGTATTGGGGAGTGCTGGAACATCTTCTCTCCTGCGACGACTGCGGGGCGGTCCAGGAGAACCTGAGGAAGAAGAGTAGGAAGAGGAGGACGATGAGGCATCAGAAAAGCAAAGAAATGTGGGATCCTCGCCCTCGCTGTCGGTCTCAGTGTCGGAGGCAACAAAAGAGTATGCCTCCTCCGCTGAATATTGAGTTTGGGATGAGCCGGCCATTTTTTTTTTCCCGTGTATGTGGTGCGTGTGTGTCAGTTCTTTATTTAGTGTGTGTGTGTCAGTGTGCTTGGTGTGAACTTTTTTTTCCTGAAAAAAAAAAGAGAAAAAAAAGAACTACCGTAGGTGGTTCAAACAGCGAGCACGAGTGCGGATCGGTGAACTATGTCACCAATCAACTCTCGGCAGCTGCTGGGTGTGTGCGCGGATGTGGTGCAAAGGTGGGGAGGGGGAATTGACAGGGACAAGAAAAAGAAGAGAAAGAAAAGAAAGAAAGAAAAAAAAAGAAAAAAAGAAAAGTCGTGAAAACAGCGAACACAGAAAAGAAAAAAAGAATAGTCGCGAAAACAGCGAACACAGAAAAGAAAAAAAGAAAAGTTGTGAAAACAGCGAACACAGAAAAGAAAAAAAGAAAAGTCGTGAAAACAGCGAACACAGAAAAGAAAAAAAAAAGTTGTGAAAACAACGAACACAGAAAAGAAAAAAAGAAAAGTCGTGAAAACAGCAAACACAGAAAAGAAAAAAAGAAAAGTCGTGAAAACAGCGAACACAGAAAAGAAGAAAAGAAAAGTCGTGAAAACAGCGAACACAGAAAGGAAAAAAAGAAAAGTCGTGAAAACAGTGAACACAGAAAAGAAAAAAAGAAAAGTCGTGAAAAGCAGCGAGCACGGACGTTGATCAGTGACGTAGACACTGCTCAGCGCTTGGCCGCTGCAGGACGCACGAAAAAAAAATTGGTAAAAGGAGGGGGGAGGGAGAGGAGGAGGGGGGGAGAGGGGTGGATGAGGTGAGAACAGAGATGCACTTACCAAAGTCTTCTCTGTTCTTCTTTCAGCAGGATCAGCAGCAGGTTCTGGAAGAGGCTCAGGAGCAGGATCCGCAGGATAAGAAGCTGGAGACCGACGACCCAGGAGACAGGAGCAGGAGATCCAGGACCCTGGACAGCAGCCGGACACCGAAGCTGAAGATCCAGCAGCCTGAACAGCTCAGCAGATGCCGGAGCAAGAGATCCAGGACCCTGGAGAGCAGCAGCAGCAACTGGAGCAGGTAGGAGGAGGTCTTGTAGTGTCGCAGAAGATTGTGGAACTACAAGGCCCAGCACAGAGTGATCAGACGTGACCGCTCTGTAGAAATCCTCACCAAGTGTGAGGATCTGCAGGGCGGTCACAGGGTGGTGACAGGCAGGTCACAGGCCAGGTACTCTGATTGGTGTGATTGATGATGACATCGATCACACCAATCAGAGATGGCTGGGGCCTGGGCACGCACCACAGGGGGTTACAGGGAGGTGACAGGCAGGTCACTAGCCGATCACCGCCCTGTGACCGCCGTGTCACCTGTGTTCATGTACTCTGATTGGAGCGATCGATGTCATCATCGATCGCTCCAATCAGAGCTGGCTGGGGGCTGGCAGGGGGCTTGTATGACTTCACAGGGGGTCATGGGGAGGTGACAGGCAGGTCACAAGCCGGTCACCGCCCCGTGACCGCCCTGTTACCGCGCGGTCCCGCTGTGATCGGTGCGATCGATTTGATCGGCGATCGCACCGATCCTAGCAGTTTGGGGAGAGGGCTGGGGTTACTAGGCAACAGCCTAGGATCGGTGCTCTGATTGCCGGAAACAGTGAGAAATGCTGTGATTGGCTGTTCAGAATTGAACAGCCAATCACAGTGATCATGGGTGCGGGGGGGCGGCGCCACCCCCGAGATGCTGGCGCCATCTACCGTGAGGTAAGATGGCACCGGAATTTTAATTTTATCACCGCGACTTCGGTCGCAGTGCCGCTTTAAAGATAGGGCATACTAATACATATCAGGTCCATAAGTCCCAGGGCACAGATACGTATTAGTACGCCTTGGGTCGGAAAGGGGTTAAAGGTGTTTTCCCACGAACCAAAGTTGATTTTAATTCACAGATCTTAGAATACTAATAACTTCTACAATTGGATGTGTTTAAATAAAATGTTCCTGTGCTGAGATAATCTTATAAATGTGCCTCTGCTGTGTAATGGCTGTGTCTGACTGTGCAGGAATATGGTCTGATCATACCACATCTCCTGGGGAGTGGAGGGAGAAAAAAAGTTTACAGATAGGATAGCAGGGGATCGCAAATGATTCTTTCTTTGAAGTAAAGCATTGTTTAAAAACAGGCAGGAAAATGTTTTACCTCACAAAAAGAATCAGCTGTATTCTCATGCTGTAATGTCTGTATACTCTTTTGCGTCCTCACCTTTCCAGGAGATGTGGTATGATCAGATCATGTTCCTGGTTTTCCGTGGGAAAACCCCTTTAAGGCCAAAATAGGCTTGTTTTAAAAGGCTTAAACATTAAAAGTTGTTCTTAATTCAAAATGTAAATAGAAAAGTTAAAAAATTGTGGGAAACTAATTAACCAGAATATAAATAAATGCAGACATTTCTATATAATTATTGGCTCTGTCTAGTTTCTTTCCCTGTAATTGATGATTCACTATGTCTGATGGGCGTCTATTATCTTGGAGGGCTTTCTGTTGCATCAATGAGATTCTACGATTGGGTTTGACCAGATCTTTGGTGTCAGGCTCTCGGGTATCAGATCTTCGGTGTCTGGCTCTCGGGTAGCATCTACAAATCTGTTTTTCCCAGGAATAGCATTGATTCTGCAGAAATGCAAACCTTTTCCTAATCTTAGTACCTGCACCCTGTCCAGTATTTTTCCAAGGGTATGTTCACTTGGAGTTTTTAACATGGATGTTGAAGCATATCCAAATATTTGAATTGTTTTTTGATGTGGATCCACTTCAATATCTATGTAAAAAAAAACTCAGTGTGAACATAGGTTTAGAATCAATGGGGAGACCCCAAAGGTCAGAGAACATCACTTTATAAGATTCAAATAATTGTGTGTTTACTGTTATCTAGTTTAGTGATGTCTTTATTTCGAAAAGTTTTGAATACATATTATTAGTGGATATTGATCTTCTTTAGGATAATTTTTTATATTTACTTTTTACTTAAAGGGAACCTATCACCAAAAATAATGCTGTTAGCCTGCAGATATGTGGTCAATCTGCAGGTTAACAGCGTTATTATGCTTTCCGGAGCATGCACGCAGCCGGGAGAAAATGAACTTTATTCTCCTGGCTGCATTCGGTTTCAGTCATGGGTGTGGGGGGCGGCGTCGGTCCAGTCAGCGCTCTGAGTATGCAAAGCGGCGGCTGTAACCACGGCCCCAGCCCTGACTGACAGTCCCTCTGCATTGAGGCTCAGCTGTCATTCAGGGCTGGGGGCGTGGTTACAGACGCCGCTTTGCATACTCAAAGCGGTGACTGAATCTGCACCACCCCCTCCTCCATGACTGAAACCGAATGCTGGCAGGGAGAATAAAGGTCATTTTATCCCCGCTGCATTTGGCTGCATGCAGGCGCCGGGCAGCATATTAACGCTGTTAACCTGCTGATTAACCACATATCTGCAGGTTAATAATGTTATTTCTGGTGACAGGTTCCCTTTAAAGAATGTAAAGAACAAAAGCTTAAAATCTAACTATATTAAGTAGCCAAAAAACCCAAGAGGTATGACACAGAACATGTATAGTGAAAGCAAATAAAACCAAGTACACAAAGACATAGGGGTGATAATAGAAAATTTTATTAATGAAGTAAGAGGTGATTTGATTAAAGTCAAGGATATATTAGATCCACTGACTTTTATTGATTCAGGGGAAGGCGAAAAAACCCCAATATGGGGGTAAAAAAATTCCTTCCCGACTCCACTTAGGGCAATCAGACTAGTTCCCTGGATCAACTATTATAATACATTTCATTAATCCAGGGGAAGGCAAAAAAACCTCACTGAGCCATCGGCCAATTCAGCTTCAAATGAGGAAAAATTCCTTCCCAACTCCACGCATGGCAGTCAGACTAGTCCCTGAATCATTTACTAAATTATTCTATTATTGATTAGGGGAGTGGATAAATAGTTGGGAGGTGGGGGGCAGCTGTGTTGATCCAGAGGAAGGAGAGAAAAAAACCCTTTATGACATCTGATAATTTGTCCTGATATAAGGGAAAAACAATCCTTCCTGACTCCAAATATGGCAGCCGGAAAATATTCCCTGGATCAAATGCCCATACAGATACTCACCTCATACCCACCACATGAAGTGTAGAGATGTCGGAGTCAGGCCAGAGGTCAGAGGATTCAGAGCCGAGAGAGACTGGGGCAGCAATATGATGTTAATAGACGGCACTTAATCAGCAGAGAGAGTCGTAGTCCAGAGCAAGCCAAGGTCAGATACACAAGCAGCGGGCGGAGGAGGCACAGGGTTCTGGGCAGGTGGCTCGGGTTCATCCTACTGTGTCCAGCTTGGTGACAAAAATGAAAAGTCGGACACAGGATGAAGAGCTGGTTCATCTTCCGGCCACTCTAGATGGTTCACTCCAGAACATGCTGAAAGAGAAAGAAGTGTACAGAGAAATATAAAGAAAAACAATTACTCTTATCTCCTCCTCTTACAGACAAACGACAATACTTGCTATTTCCTGTAAAATAACATTTCAATGTAAGGAGACAGTTTCTGTAAGTATTTATACATTTCTAAGTATCGGTATAGTATGTAAATCCTAAAATCTTTGTGTAATAAGTCTTCACTTACATGGAAAAGGTGTAAAAGGAGGCCGTGCTCTCCTCTGCTCTAGTTCCTCCCAACAGATGGTTTCGAAAAATGGGTGGTCTCTGATGTTTCCTGACACACCCAGGCGTCTCTCTGGGTCTTTCTGTAGCAGGTTCATCAAGAGATCTGTCAAGTCTGCACCTAGCCATGCTGGAAATTTTGGCTTTTCGTTGGTAATTGAGGTGCAGATCTTTTCTCTCTCTGGGCCGTTGTAAAATGGGAAACGTCCAGATGACATTAAGGACACAACTATCCCCAGGCTCCACCAGTCTACTGCTATGTTGTATGCCTGACCCAGGAGCACCTCGGGGGCCATGTAACGGAAAGTTCCCGTCCGCCCATAGATCTTACTGGACGCGGTCAGACCGTCTTTCGCCACACCAAGGTCTATAATTCGAATGTGACCATCTGTATCTAGCATGATGTTAGCTAGCTTTATGTCTCTGCAAAAAAAATAATAATTTTTGGTTTGGTTTTTGCACACAACCACAGGAAACAACTGAAAGTTTACACTTAGGACAAGAAGAGACTGGCAGAAGATAAGAAATACAGACAGGCATATGAGCAAGCGCTACTAGTGCATGACTATATCTGGTATTGATGCTTAACTTCATTCAAGTGAATAGACCTAAGCTGCAGTACCAGACATAGCTCATGGATATCAGTGGTGTTCTCAAGACAATATACATTCTCTTACCGATGGGCGATGCCATGCCCGTGGAGGAACTGGAGGCCACAAATTAATTCTGCTGTGTAAAATCTAATGAAGAAAGGAGACTGTTTAGTATCAAAACATGAAATCATTCTGTATAACTTGTGCAGAGGGAAAATGTATTATAATCTCTAAAATAGCCCCATTGACTGTATAGCAAAACCATTATATTAGAAGAACAAAGCACAAATACCTATAAAGAATTCTGGGCCTGATTTTTGGGGGAGTTTGGCTACATTGCATTTATTCAGCATTTTTTTTCTTCAGCAAAACCTGATCTCTTGGCAGGAAAGAAGTTGCGTCAAAAACACAGGTTTTGGTGCGTTTTTTGGTGCTTTTTTTGGTTCCTTTTTTCTCCGTTTTTCAGGATCCCAAAGTTCAACTTTGCTTCCACCATAGGAGCATGAACACAGGTCACCAATGCAAGACATATGTGAAACCATATTGACCAAAATTTCAAATGTAACAGTGGGGGGAGATGAATTGCTCAGCAATAGTTTTTCTAAGAAATTGGCAATGCATTGAGTTAGTAGGACACTTTATTTTCACACTAGGGTCTGCCATTCAGTTGCTCAGGGCATTGTTCAATTTCACACCTCCCTGAGCCACAGGTATTGGGCAGTCTCACACCTAGCTCAGCCAATGTTTACTGTTTACACATCACTAACTTAATTAAACTGTTCTAATTCAAGCTGCTATCTCAGTTGACCAAGACAAAATGGTAAAATCACAAAAATAAATGAGTTTCACATACTGTTGTACTTGCTTTTTTTCACTAAAAACGCAGCAAAACCTGATAGTTATGTTCACACTAGGCATTTTTTAGCGTCTTTTCACCACCCATTACTTTCAATGAATGAAAAACGCTGAAAAAACGCTGAAAAAATACTGAAAGAAGGGACATGCTCTATTCTGCAAAAAAACACGCAAAGCACAAAATACTGATCCAAGGTGTGTGCATGAGATTTCTGGAATCTCATAGACTTTGCTGGTGCTGTAAAATGCAACTGAAAATTTTCATAAAAAACACATAAAAAAAACGTTGAAAAAACACAATGCGTGAACATAGCCTTATTCCAACTGAAGTAATATTGAGGTCCTATCCTTGTGATTTAAGAATTGGATAATTCCTTTAACCCACTCACAATCCCAAAATACATTATTATATAATATTAGGTGTTATTTACTACACCATCCTTGACGACCATGGGCAATGGGTATAGACACCATTTTTGCCCAAGACCATGAAATATACCACATGTTAACCACTGAGCCATCAGAAATGTAATATAAATGTATCACTAACCCATAAGTGTTCTGTGTCACAAAGGTGTGATATGTAATATATTGTATGTAGAATAAAATCACGTTATTCCCTCCTGCTATTAGGACACGTTCCTATCTTTTTCCTCCCATCTCACGATTAGTTACTCACCGTACAGAGTTGATGTTCAGTCTCTTGCACATTCTAATGAGTGACTCAAGGCTGCCGCCAGACAAATACTCCATGATGAAATAGGCATGGTCTTGGAGAGAAAGCACGATATTAGAATAAAAGAAACATATTTTATGATGTGTGATCTGTAGTAAAGAAGATGTTGATAATATCTCAGATTTTATCTAGCATTATGTGTACAGTGTAAGATGTGAGCGTAACAGGAGAGCCCTCTGTACCTGAGACTGCTGGGCGGCACAGAGATGACTCAAGAATGGGCAGTCTCTGGCCGCCAGGAGTATCCGCCTCTCTCGCTGTAGGGCTTCTGCATTGTCCCGTTTGTCAATGATCTTAATGGCCTTGCAGATGTTTCGGCCGGGGACTGATGCCAGCACCACCTAAGGAAGACACAGGGAAAATAAAAGAGATTACTGGTGAAAAAAGTTTATTGTTGTTTTAGAACCTACTATATAAAATGAAGAACTCTGCAATCCACCGTCCCCCAAAATAAACTGTCTGATGTTGGAGACCATGTATTTGCACTCTAACTATTAAGATAACATAAGTCTTGGACTTTATGAGTACAACTCGCCTGAAATACAGAGAAGTGTAACACTTACTTTGCCGTATCTGCCCTCACCCAGCACCTGATGGAACCTGAACCCGCTGATGGAAATTCGGGTGCTGGATGTGGGTGTTATAGCGGTGCTGGGTCCTAAAGGAATAAAAAAGGAATAAAATATTAATTTATTTGGAAGAAATGTAAAATAAAACATGAGATTATTCTCTAGAAACCTGCACAAGTTATTTTTCAGATGTGCGGCATATAAAAAGTACTGTATATAAATTTATAGAATGCCCATTATACATGTTACATCTCTAGGACTATTGATTTTATAATGGGGTTAGTGTACACCTCATATAATTGAGAAAGGCTGCAGTTACTGATACTAGGGCAGGTTATATACTGTGCAGTGATATAATTGCACAAGATAAGGCTTTTGTAAGGTGCAGGTTCCACTGATAAATGTAGTTCACCTTACTGACTAGTAGATTATTGGTTGTTCCTGTATGTAAAGTACCCTATAATGTACAGTACAGACCAAAAGTTTGGACACACCTTCTCATTTAAAGATTTTTCTGTATTTTCATGACTATGAAAATTGTACATTCACACTGAAGGCATCAAAACTATGAATTAACACATGTGGAATTATATACTTAACAAAAAAGTGTGAAACAACTGAAAATATGTCTTATATTCAAGGTTCTTCAAAGTAGCCACCTTTTGCTTTGATGACTGCTTTGCACACTCTTGGCATTCTCTTGATGAGCTTTAAGAGGTAGTCACCGGAAATGGTCTTCCAACAATCTTGAAGGAGTTCCCAGAGATGCTTAGCACTTGTTGGCCCTTTTGCCTTCACTCTGCGGTCCAGCTCACCCCAAACCATCTCAATTGGGTTCATGTCTGGTGACTGTGGAGGCCAGGTCATCTGGCGTAGCACCCCATCACTCTCCCACCTGGTCAAATAGCCCATACACAGCCTGGAGGTGTGTTTAGGGCCATTGTCCTGTTGAAAAATAAATGATGGTCCAACTAAACGCAAACTGGATAGAATAGCATGCCGCTGCAAGATGCTGTGGTAGCCATGCTGGTTCAGTATGCCTTCAATTTTGACTAAATTCCCAACAGTGTCACCAGCAAAGCACCCCCACACCATCACACCTCCTCCTCCATGCTTCACGGTGGGAACCAGGCATGTAGAGTCCATCCGTTCACCTTTTCTGCGTCGCAGAAAGACACAGTGGTTGGAACCAAAGATCTCAAATTTAGACTCATCAGACCAAAGCACAGATTTCCACTGGTCTAATGTCCATTCCTTGTGTTCTTTAGCCTAAACTAGTCTCTTCTGCTTGTTTCCTGTCCTTAGCTGTGGTTTCCTAGCAGCTATTTTACCATGAAGGCCTGCTGCACAGTCTCCTCTTAACAGTTGTTGTAGAGATGTGTCTGCTGCTAGAACTCTGTGTGGCATTGACCTGGTCTCTAATCTGAGCTGCTGTTAACCTGCGATTTCTGAGGCTGGTGACTCGGATAAACTTATCCTCAGAAGCCGAGGTGACTCTTGGTCTTTCTTTCCTGGGGCGGTCCTCATTTGACCCAGTTTCTTTGTAGCGCTTGATGGTTTTTGCAACTACACTTGGGGACACTTTCAAAGTTTTCCCAATTTTTCGCACTGACTGACCGTCATTTCTTAAAGTAATGATGGCCACTCGTTTTTCTTTACTTAGCTGCTTTTTTCTTGCCATAATACAAATTCTAACAGTCTATTCAGTAGGACTATCAGCTGTGTATCCACCAGACTTCTGCACAACACAACTGATGGTCCCAACCCCATTTATAAGGCAAGAAATCCCACTTATTAAACCTGACAGGGCACACCTGTGAAGTGAAAACCATTTCCGGTGACTACCTCTTGAAGCTCATCAAGAGAATGCCAAGAGTGTGCAAAGCGGTCATCAAAGTAAAAGGTGGCTACTTTGAAGAACCTAGAATATAAGACATATTTTCAGTTGTTTCACACTTTTTTGTTAAGTATATAATTCCACATGTGTTAATTCGTAGTTTTGATGCCTTCAGTGTGAATGTACAATTTTCATAGTCATGAAAATACAGAAAAGTCTTTAAATGAGAAGGTGTCTCCAAACTTTTGGTCTGTACTGTATATACACAAATTTACAGCAAAACCACATAATGGTAATTCATGGAATAGGGTCTGAGCCAGAGGCGTAGCTAGGGTTTGGTTTGGGGGGGGGGGGGTCAAAACTTCTGAGTGGGCCCCTAAATATGTAATGTAACCCTGATTATTGGATGTAGGAGAACGTCAGCAGATGACCGCGCTGTTACTGAAAATAATCTCTATACAAAGACTAGCACTGATATTACCGCCATATGGTAACCATATAGTGATAGATGCCAGTGCTGCAGAACATATAAGAGATTACAGTACAGTTATAGATGGTGCCTTACAGACGATGTTCTTTCTGATGGAGTCGTTCACTTTTCCCGTGTTTTCCATCTGGCCCAAACCAACATGACGACTTCTCCATCCTGGACTCGTCTGCAGAGATTACAGTCACATCTGACTTCTCACATTTCCAGCCCCGTCTTCATCTATTCCCAGCCTGCACAACCTCCTCACCCTGCTGACAGCCCAATACTGAGCCCTTACTGCCGTATGTGTCCCTATTACTGCACCTGCTGTGTGGTACTGTGTGCCCTCTAATTTTCCTCCTACTGGAGCCATAAATTCCCCTTTCATTGCATTCATAAAGTATGATGGCCCTACTGTACCCCACCCCTCAACTGCCCTGGAAAAGTATGGTGACCCCAACACAGTATTATCCCCCAACTGTGACCCCCACACAGCCCTCCATGCAGTATAATGGGCCTACATACAATATAATGGCCCCTACATAGCATGATGGACCCCACACAACCCTTCACACTGTATAATTTCTTGCATATAGTTTAAAAGCCTAAGATACAGTAGTTCTCCATACAGCATAATGCAACCTATAGCCCATACAGTATATTGCACCCCATAGCCCATACAGTATAATGGACCCCCATAGCCCATACAGTATAATGTACGCTATAGCCAATACAGTATTATGGACCCCTATAGTCCATGCAGTATAATACACCCCATAGCCCATACAGTATAATGCGCCCATAGCCCATACAGCATAATGCATCCCATAGCCCATATAGCATAATACACCCCACAACCCGCACAGTATAATGCACTCCATAGTTCATACAGTAAAATGCACCCCATAGCCCATACAGTATAATGCACCCCCATGGTCCATACAGTATAATGCACCCCTTTGTCCATACAGTATAATGCACCCCCATAGTCCATACAGTATAATGCACCCAATAGCCCATAAAGTATATTGCACCCCATAGTCCATACAGTATAATGGACCTCCATAGCCCTTACAGTATAATGCACCCCATAGTCCAGACAGTATAATGCACCCCAAACCCATATAGTATAATGCACCCCCATAGCCCATACAGTAAAATGCACCTCCATAGCCCATACTGTATAATGCACCCCATAGACCATACAGTATAATGCACCTCAAACCCATACAGTATAAAGCACCCCCATAGTCCATACAGTATAAAGCACCTCATAGTCCATACAGTATAATGCACCCCAAACCCATACAGTATAATACACCCACATAGCTCATACAGTATAATGCACCCCATAGTCCATATAGTATAATGCACCCCATAGCCCATACATTATATTGTGCCCCATAGCCCATACAGCAAAATGCATCCCATAGCCCATACAGCATAATGAACCTCACAACCCGTAAAGTATAATGCACCCCATAGTTCATACAGTAAAATGCACCCCATAGCCCATATTGTATAATGCACCCCCATAGTCCATACAGTATAATGTACCCCTTAGTCCATAAAGTATAATGCACCCCCATAGTCCATACAGTATAATGTACCCCTTACTCCATAAAGTATAATGCACCCCCATAGTCCATACAGTATAATGAACCCCCAGAGCTCATACAGTATAATTCACCCATTAGTCCATACAGTAAAATGCACCCCAGAGCCCATAGAGTATAATGCACCCCATATCCCATACAGTATAATGCACCTCCATAGCCCATACAGTATAATGCACCCCATAGTGCATACAGTATAATGCACCTCAAACCCATTCAGTATAATGCACCACCATAGTCCATACAGTATAATGTACCCCATAGTCCATACAGTATAATGCACCCCAAATCCATGCAGTATATTGCACCCCCATAGCACATACAACATAATGCACCCAATATTCCATATAGTATAATGCACTCCCTAGCCCATATAGTATAATGCACTCCCATAGCCCATACAGTATAATGCACCTCACAGCCAGTACACTATAATCCACCCACATATAGTATAATGCACCTCCATAGCCAATACAGTAAAATGTACGCCCATAGTCATTATAGTATAATACACCCCCATAGCCCATACAGTATAATGCACCCCAAACCCATACAGTGTAATGCATCGTCATAGCCAATACAGAATAATGGACCCCCATAGGCCATTCAGTAAAATGCACCCCCATAGCCCATACAGTATAATGCACCCCCATAGCCCATACAGTATAATGCACCTCAAACTCATACAGTATAAAGCACCGCAATAGTCCATAGAATATAATGCACCCAATAGTCCAAACAGTATAATGCACCCCAAACACATACAGTATAATGCACTCCATACCCCATACAGTATAATGCACCCCATAGCCGTACAGTATAATGCATCCCCATAGCTCATACAGTATAATGCACCCCATAGTCCATACAGTATAATGCACCCCATATAGTATAATGCACCCCATAGCCCATACAGTATAATGCACCCCAAACCCATACAGTATAATGCATTGCCATAGCCAATACAGAATAATGGACCCCCATAGGCCATTTAGTAAAATGCACCCCCATAGCCCATACAGTATAATACACCCCCATAGCCCATACAGTATAAGGCACCCCAAAGTCCATACAGTATAATGCACCTTAAACTCATACAGTATAATGCACCGCCATAATCCATAGAGTATAATGCACCCAATAGTCCATACAGTATGATGCACCACAAACCCATACAGTATAATGCACCCCATACCCCTTACACTATAATGCACCCCATAGCCCATACAGTACAATACACCCCCATAGCTCATGCAGTATAATGCACCCCAAAGTCCATACAGTATAATGCACCCCATATACTATAATGCACCCCAAACCCATACATTGTAATGCATTGCCATAGCCAATACAGAATAATGGACCCCCATAGGCCATTCAGTAAAATGCACCCCCAAAGCCCATACAGTATAATACACCCCCATAGCCCATACAGTATAATGGACCCCATAGTCCATACAGTATAATGCACCTCAAACTCATACAGTATAATCCACCGTCATAGTCCATAGAGTATAATGCACCCAATAGTCTATACAGTATAATGCACCCCAAGCCCATACAGTATAATGCACCCCATACCCCATACACTATAATGCACCCCATAGCTCATACAGTACAATACACCCCCATAGCTCATGCAGTATAATGCACCCCATTGTCCATACAGTATAATGCACCCCATATAGTATAATGCACCCCATAGCCCATACAGTATAATGCACCCCATAGCCAATACAGTATAATGCAGCCCCATAGCCAATACAGTATAATGCACCACATAGCCCATACAGTATAATGCACCTCATAATGCATACCGTATAATGCACCCCAAACCCATATAGTATAATGCACTCCAATAGCCAGTACAGTATAATGGACCCCCATAGGCCATACAGTATAATGCACTCCATAGTCCATACAGCATAATGCACCCCCATAGCTGATACAGTAAAATATACTTCATAGTCCATACAGTATAATGCACCCCATAGCCCATATAGTATAATACACCCCCATAGCCCATACAGTATAATGCAGTCCATAGTCCATACAGTATAATGTACCCCCATAGCCCATATAGTATAATGCACATCAGTGTCCATACAGAATAATGCACCCCATAGCCCATATAGTAAAATGTACCCCAATAGTCCATACAGTATAATGCACCCCAATAGTCCATACAATATAATGCACCCCCATAGCTCATACAGTATAATGCACCACATAGTCCATACAGTATAATGCACCCCCATGGCCCATATAGTATAATGCACCCCCATAGCCCATACAGTATAATGCACCTTATAGTCAATACACTATAATGCACCCCTATATAGTATAATGCACCCCCATAGCCAATACAGTAAAATGTACCCCCATAGCCAGTACAGTATAATGCATCCCCATAGCCCATACAGCATAATGCACCTCATAATCCATATAGCACAATGCACCCCAAAACCAAACAGTATAATGCACCCCCATAGCCCATACACTAAAATTGCACCACAATAGTCCATACAGTATAATACACCCAATAGTCCATACAGTATAATGCACCCCAAACCCATACAGTATAATATACCCACAAAACTCATACAATATAATGCACCCCAAACCAATACTGTATAATGCCACCCATAGCCCATACAGTATAATGCGCCCCATAGTCCATACAGTATAATGCACCCCCATAGCCGATACAGTATAAAGCACTTCATAGTCCATATAGTATAATGCACCCCCATAGCCCATACAGTATAATGCACCCAATAGTCCACACAGTATAATGCACCCCAAACCCTTAAAATATAATGCACCTCATAGTACATGCAGTGTAATGCACCCCCACATCCCGTACAGTATAATGCACCCCATAGTTCATACAGTAAAATGCACCCCATAGCCAATAAAGTATAATGCACCCCCATAGTCCATTCAGTATAATGCACCCCTTAGTCCATACAGTATAATGCACCCCATAATCCATACAGTACAATGCATCCCAAAACCACACAGTATAATGCACCCCCATATGCCATACACTAAAATTGCACCACCTTAGTCCATAGTTAAATGCACCCAATAGTCCATACAGTATAATGCACCCCATAATCCATACAGTATAATGCACTCCAAACCAATATAGTATAATGCACCCCCATATCCAATACAGTATAATGGATCCCCATAGGCCATACAGTATAATGCACCCCAAACCAACACTGTATAATGTGCATCCATAGCCCATACAGTATAATGCACCCCTTAGTCCATATAGTATAATGCACCCATAGCCCATACAGTATAATGCACCCCTTAGTCCATACAGTATAATGCACCCCATAGCCAATACAGTATAATGCACCCCATATAGTATAATGCACCCCATAGCCCATACAGCAAAATGCAGCCCCATAGCTGATACAGTATAATGCACCCCATAGCCCATACAGTATAATGCACCCCCATATCCCATACAGTATAATGCACCCCATATTTCATACAGTATAATGCACCCCCATAGCACATATAGTATAATGCTCCCCATAGTCCATACAGTATAATGCACCAAATAAGCAATACAGTATAATGTACCTCCATAGCCCATATAGTATAATGCACCTCCATAGCCAATACAGTATAATCCTCCCCCATACAGTATAATGCACCCCCATAGCCCATACAGTATAATGCACCCCAAACCCATACAGTATAATGCACCCCCATAACTCATACAGTATAATGCACCCCCATAGCCCATACAGTATAATGCACCCCCATAGCCCATACAGTAAATGTACCCCCATAGCCCACAGTATATTGCACCCCCATACAGTATAATGCATCCCATAGTCCATACAATACAATGCACCCCAAACCCATACAGTATAATGCACCCCCATAGCCAATACAGTATAATGGACCCCCATAGCCCATACAGTATAATGCACCCCATAGCTCACACAGTATAATGCACCACCATAGCTCATACAGTATAATGCACCCCATAGTCCATACAGTATAATGCACCCCCATAGCTCATACAGTATAATGTACCTCTATAGTCCATACAGCATAATGTACCCCATAGACCATACAATATAATGCACTCCAATACTCCACAGTTTAATGCAGCCCCATATAGTACAAGGCACCCCCATAGCCCACAGTATAACGCACCCCCATATAGTACAATGCAACCCCATAGCCCACAGTATAATGCAATCTCAAATAGTACAATGCACCCCCACATAGTATAATGCACCCCCATAGCCCACAGTATATTGCACCCCCATAGCCAACAATATATTGCACTCCCATATAGTCCACAGTATAATGCACCCCCATATAGTATAATACACCCCCATAACCCACAGTATAATGCACTGCCATAACGCATAGTATAATGCATTGCACCCCCATATAGTACAATGCACCCCCATAGTCCTCAATACAGTTTATGGCCACTAAAATGTTCTAAAAAAATAATAAAATGCAATACTCACCTCTCCTCCTTGTTCCTCGTTGATCCGGTCACCACAGCTTGGGTTCTAAGCATCGCACATCTCAGCGTAGAGGATGGACATGTAGTGATGTCATCACGCTGAGACGTCAGATGCTGAGGAAGAATGCACGCTGATACAGTTAAAAGTAGCGTAGCTCCGGGTGGGCACCTCAGAGCATGGGGCCAGGGGTGACTGCACCCTTGCCCCCCTGGTAGCTACGCTACTAGTCTGAGCTTCATTAAAAAAAAAAAACAGGAAACTTACTTTTCTTCAATATTCTACATTATGTTTTACTAGAAACTGTCAATTTGTACAGTTTTGTCACAAACAAAGCTTTAAATATATAAGGACCATCCAACCAACCACACTAATCCTTGTCCTCACTGCAATGCATGACCCAGGCTTAGTGTTAATGCAATGTAATTGATATCTAAAGTTACACATACATGTAGCAATATCTGATACATGGGAGTCGTACAAACCTCCTATTGTTTATGTGGGAACATTTATTATGAGTCAAGAACAACCACCGCATTGTAGATGAGACTTGAATGTGACCCTTACCTGCTCTCGGCTCCTCATCCTCCAACTCTCTGTTGTTGGGTCCAATCCTCTTCTTCATCTTGATGTCTTCCTCCAGGCTGTCTTCTCTCTTCCTCTTCTCTATTCCTCTCTCCATCTCTTCTTTCTTCTCCATCTCTTCTTTCTTCTCCATCTCTTCTTTCTTCTCCATCTCTTCTTTCTTCTCCATCTCTTCTTTCTTCACTTTCTCTGCCTTTTCTCTCTTAATTTTGAAAATCGCTAGTCGATCAATCCAACTCTCTTCCATTTGCTGCAGTCGACAGTTGAAAAGTGAACGGCAGTTGACCGCATGCCAGTCACATGACCTCAGGACAGCGAATGGAATCTTCAGTTGGCACCTGCCATGCTGGTGCTTCATATACCTCCTCAGCCACATACACTGTAATGTAGGCATCATGAATGGCATCACGTGTGCAGATAAATTAAGAAATTAATATGACTGATATACAGTATGTTGGTTGGAATTGGTGTCCATATTTTATTTCAGACTCTCTAATAGGGTTTAATACATTTCTTGCTCTTAAATGCTTAAGTTTACAGCGCTTAGTCCTGGGCTTTACCTCTACATTATTATAAATGTATTGTATGTTGTTTAAGTGAAGATATCTTAGAGGACGAATTATCTATAAAAAAATACACATACAAATATCTTCAAAATATTTTTAAAAATATTCCATAAAAAATCTATTTTATTATAACAATAAAAAGCTTCACATGTGAGAAATCCATATGAACCTATGTGATTCATGCTGTCCACGATTGCAGCCAGGTACTGTATATATTTCTCAGAAACACTTTGACATTTGTTTTTGTTTATATATATATATATATATATATATATATATATATATATATATATATATATTTGTTTTATATTTTGTTTTTGTTTTTTTATATTTGCACAGTTAAAACAAATTATATTAATTACACAGTAATTTAAATGTACCCCAAAACTGCACCAAAAAATACAATTTGCCTCAGATAAAACAAAACCTCATACAATCATGAAGAGAAAAAGGCAAAAAGCCCAGATGCCACAAAATGTATTTATTAAAAAAAAAATAAGTGAAAAAATATTATTAAAACATAATTTATTTGAATGCTCTAAAAAACAAAAACATAGCATTATGCCTACGCGTTTTGAGCGCTACCCTGCTCTTAATCTTAATCATAGCACTATTATACGACAATGAAAAGGTTTAAATACAAGAGAACAAGCTGAACCGTCAAATGACTATCCACTCACAATTCATTTACAAACCAATACACTGGAGCCAAAGACAGAATTAATTAGGAGTATACTGACATGTGGAAGGAGAGAAAAGAAAAATGAATGACTTATATCCTATCTAAAATTACAAATTATGAGCCATATTTAGCAAAAAATTCCTTAACAATAATACAACAAGTCCATGCGGAATATCCAAAACGCTTCACGTGTTCGCAAAACATCAGACCAATCTCCTCCCCTCGCCAGACGCTTCACCCTATCAATACCACAAATCTACAAGCTACTAATGGCGCCATTATGTTTTTCCGAATAGTGACGAGATAATCCTAAGAGAGATTTTTTGCCTCTATAATTGGTGCTGCTAGAATATGTTTTAGCTCCATTAATCAGCTCAGAAATCCTCACATTCAGTTTTCTTGTTGTGCAGCCAATGTATTGAAGGTTACATGTTGTGCACGTAGCTAAATAAATAAGGTATGTAGAATTGCAATTGATAAATGTCTTTACACAAAATGATACTCTATTTGCACACGATGTGAAGTTTCTAGATTTATTTATCTATTGGAATAACCCATAACGTGATGTTCCACATTTTGTAACACCCCTTGAGAGCCATCCATGTATCTTGGACTGTGTTCACACTGCGATACATGATAGGTGATAGCATCCCACATAGAGATCTTGATTTTCTAGTAACAAATCTTATTCCTTTGTCTACTATATTGGATAACTTCTGATCATGATGTAACAACAGCAAGTTCTTATTTAAAATGTTTGCTGTATTTGGATAATCCAAGAAATAAGGTGCAGAAAAGGTGACTGGCAAAACGTGTTCTCTGATTTGCCTTCAGAATTTTTTGTTATTATAGGCTTTGTCTAGACTCTTTGGATGCAATGCACAACGCCCTATTTATGCATGCATGTGAATACCCTCTCATAAGAAATCTCTCACAGATCCTATCACATTCAATTGAAAAATCCTTATCATATGAACACGCACGTCATGCACAACTAAATTCTCCAACTGGGAGTTTCTTGATAACGTTGTTGTGGATGGCAACTACTCGTAGACAGGAGAGTGTTTCCAGAAATCGGTTTTCCATATAATTTGGTACAGATTTTACCTGTGACTGTATCACCTGATAGATAAACATCCAAAAAGGGAGTAGTTTGATCTCTTTTCTCCATTACAAATTTAAGGTTCATATGAATGGTGTTCAGAAAAAAAAAGAATCAATATTACAATCATGTCTCTGAAACGTAAAGATGAAAACATCTAGATATCTAACAAACCATTTTATGTGGTAATCAAAAGGGTTAAGGCCAGAAAACATGTAACACTCCTCCCATCATGACATGTAAATATTCGCCAGAGATGGGGATCATTTCCCCCCATTGGACACCCCTTCACCTGTAGATAGAATGCATGACTGAACATAAATTAATGATGAGTAGTGTTGAGCGAGCACTAAAATACTTGGGTGCTCGAAGCTCGGGCCGAGCTCGCCGTGATACTCGGGTGCTCGACTGGAGCAACGAGCCCAATGTTAGTCTATGGGAGACTTGAGCATTTTTGCGGTGGCACCCCCGGCAGTCTTTTAAAAGCCTAACAAGTGCCCAAAACAATAGTGACAGTGCTCAAATGACATGGGGACAGCATGGGGATCGCCCCAGGAAGCATTTCTGACCCCCAGGTCACTGCTGTCAACAACGTGGTCAGAGGTATTAAGCCACTTTTACAGGCTCACAATAAAACGTTCAAAAACGAAAGTGAAACTTTTTTCCTGTGAAATATGTTAAGGAACATCCTTTCCAGGGTAAAGACTTGTGTATAAGTTAAAATAAATGACCAAAAGCAAAAATAGTCCTCCACACCTTTGGCTATGTTCACAAGTAGCATTTTTTATGCGTTTTTGCACTTTTGTATTGCTTTCAACTATGACAAATGCATTCACCGTGAAATGTCATTTTAACATTTTACAACCTTATCTGGCCATGTGCTGTGTGACACATGCATAAAGTGCTGAAAAGACAAGGGAACAGCATGGGGAAGACCCCTGGAAGCATCTCTGACTCCCAGGTCACTGTCTAAAAGTGTGCCCATCATAGGTGATCCTTACTGCATCAGAAGATGCAGACTTGCAACTATCCCCATGCAAGTTCTAGTCCCAGGGCAGTGTTTAATTGTAGCTCCCCCATTCCTTGCAATACAAGCTCAAGTATGCAGCCTGCCAACCACCCGCCCCCAGGCTGCAATACCATACTGCTTGCTTGCTTGAACTTGAAATTGGGCCTTTTAGGCATGTGGAGGCGGAATCTGGCCACCACGTCATGGCTGTGTTGGCGGCCTGGAATCCATACTCCGTCCCCAGCCGCCCGGGGGCCGGGTGTCCATACTCGGTCCCCAGCCGCCTCGGGGCCGGGTGTCCACACACGGTCCCCAGCCGCCTGGGGGCAGCTGGGTGTCCATAAACGGTCCCCAGCCGCCCCTATTTCTGCTTGGAACATCCCCCCACACACTTTTCTTAGTCCGGCCTGCTTTAGGCAGCATTGGACCAGCCCACCAGAGAACCAGACTCCTCCGGTGGGCCCTGACTTCTCCATCGGTGGAGTTGAGAGTGCCAAGGTGAGGAGCATGATGATGATGACAGAAGTTAGCATCTGCTATGTTTTCTTTTAATGCAAGTGTAAGTGTGCAGCCTGCCACCCACCCACCCCCAGTCTGCAATTCCATACTGCTAGCTTGCACTTGAAATGGGGCCTTTTAGTTTGGAGGAGGCCGAAGCTGGCCACTACCTCATGGCTGCTTCGGCAGCGAGGTATCCATACTCAGTCCCAAGCCGCCCATATTTGTCCTGGTGTGCCTTATACATAAGATTAAGCGCGTATACCAAAACATTACCTGTGCCCTCCCCAGTGCATTTAGTGGGAAGGAGAGCATATTCCGCTGTAGTGTGTGCATGCCAAACCCCTGTTCATGGTACATGCAAAGATGCCTCCCACCTTGCACCTGTCGTTGCAGACTTGCAACTATCCCCATTCAAGTCCTTGTCCCAGGGCAGTGTTCAATTGTACCTCTCCCATTCCTTGCAATGCTAGCGCAAGTATGCAGCCTGCCACCCACCCACCCCCAGGCTGCAATACCATACTGCTTGCTTGCTTGCACTTTAAATTGGGCCTTTTAGGCATGTGGAGGCGGAATCTGGCCACCACGCCATGGCTGTGTCGGCGGCCTGGTATCCATACTCAGTCCCCAGCCGCCTGGTGGCCGGGTGTCCCCGCTTGCTCCCCAGCCACCCCTATTTACTATTTATATACTCGGTCCCCAGCCACCCCTATTTGTCCCGGTAACCTTTCCCACACTTTTCTTAGCCTGGCCTGCTTTAGGGCAGCATTGGCCGAGCCCACCGGACTATCAGACTCCTCCGGTGGGCCCTGGCTTCTCCATCAGGGGAGTTGAGAGTGCCAAGGTGAGGAGCATGATGAGGATGATAGAAGTTAGCATCTGCTTTGTTTTGTTGTAATGCAAGCGCATGTATGTAGTAGCGGCTAGGCCTGAGGTGGTCAGCGTTTTGGCGCATATCCTACCTCCTCCGAGGATTGCTGGATGTTTTCCTGCTACTATCCAAGTTCTATGACTCCCGTTAAAACAAAGCTTCAGGTGATAAATGATGGATGAGGTAGTGGCAAAGGAGAAAGAGCAGGAGGAACAGGGACCATTCACATCAATATCAGGCCAGTCAACCAGATATGTCTTGTAGGATATGTTTCTGTAACAAAAGGAGCGGTTCGGCTACACAGTTATAGGGCATACAGTGAGTGCAATGCCTACCAAAAATTTCGAGCCACTCCAATGCCCCTTGGAAATGACATGGAGGTCAGAGGGAGGTAACTAAACCTTTTTTTCCATTTATAGCAACTGGGTCTCCCGTGCACTGTTGGCCTAAGCAGTGAATGGAAGGCTTTCCAAAAATTATGAGGAACTGCAATGCCCCTTACAAGAGCCATGTGTGGCACCCCAGGGGTCTGGTCACCACAGTAATAGAGATATTACGTCAGAGAGCAAGTGGGAGGTTTCCTGGTCAGGATCCCTTAAACATGCAACATCCTCCTGCCCCAATCCTGGGAGGGGAGAATTCTGCCCTTATAAACTGGATCTGGGGAGGGGTTGAGTGAGTCAGAGAACAGTCAGAGTCAGAGTGAGAGCAAGGGAAAGTAACAGCAAGGAGCTCTGTAGGAGCTAGGAGCTAAAGACCAGGGGCTGGAAGCTGAGCAGAGCTCGCCCTGGCAGAAGACAATAGGAACCGGACACAGGAGTCCGAAGCTGTGAGGACTTATTTATCCAGCAGCAGAAACCAGCCGGCAGGGGATTTCAGGTCCTCTGGCCATAGAAGCCCGGAGGCTCAGTCACAAGCAAAGGACCAGCACCGCCGTCGTGGAGCAGAGGCTAACAGAAGGCCCCAAGTCACCAGCCATACGGGTGAGCACTACACGGTACACTGAGGGACGTGGGCTACTTCTACCCGCTTACAGCAAGGTAGCCAGGAAGAGTGCAGACAGACGGGGAGGCCTACAACTCCACCTGGCCAGGGGAACTCCTGCTTGCTCACAGACTGACCAGGCCTCTTATGCTAGCCAGTACTCCCGGGAGGGTCTACCTTATAATCATCAGTAAAGACCCTGAACTGCACTGCAAAGACTCTGAGTCATTCCTGCTGCGCTCGTGCACCATCACCCCCATCATCCACACTCACTGCCCTGAGGCTATACTCCTCCCGAGGGGAGTTATCCCATTCTATGCTGCGCACACAACACCAGCCTCAGCGGTCTGCCTCGCAGCGGTGGTACTCCCTGACCGCAATCCACGGGTTGCGCAGTCGGACAATTAACCTCAAAACCTAAGAAAGACTGCCACTGGTTTGACCAGCCTGAGCCACGGGACCAGGTCACCGCCACGGAGACTACAGACCCCAGAGACCCGGCACCAGGTATCCCACACACGTGTACACACGGCCCAGGGGGCGCGTCACATGCAGTACAGCATATTGCAAACATAAGTCCCATTATTGGGGAGTGGGTGTCCCATAGTATTTGCTTATGCTTTCCAAGCAAAAGCTGCCAAAAATTAGGACGGAGCAACTTGCAATGCCCCTTACAAGAGCCATGCAGTACAGCATATTACAAACATAAGTCCAATTATTGGGGAGTGGGTGTCCCATAGTATTTGCTTATGCTTTCCAAGCAAAAGCTGCCAAAAATTAGGACGGAGCAACTTGCAATGCCCCTTACAAGAGCCATGCAGTACAGCATATTACAAACATAAGTCCCATTATTGGGGAGTGGGTGTCCCATAGTATCTGCTTATGCTTTCCCAGCAAAAGCTGCCAAAAATTAGGACGGAGCAACTTGCAATGCCCCTTACAAGAGCCATGCAGTACAGCATATTACAAACATAAGTCCCATTATTGGGGAGTGGGTGTCCCATAGTATTTGCTTATGCTTTCACAGCAAAAGCTGCCAAAAATTAGGACGGAGCAACTTGCAATGCCCCTTACAAGAGCCATGCAGTACAGCATATTACAAACATAAGTCCCATTATTGGGGAGTGGGTGTCCCATAGTATTTGCTTATGCCTTGCAAGCAAAAGCTGCCAAAAATAAGGACGGAGGAACTTGAAATTCTGGCACCCTGGTGGTATAGTGGTGGTGGAGGCTGAGGATAAGGAGAAGAAGATTAAACAGCCGAAACGAGGAAGCGTATACCCATGTGTGGGTGTGAAGCGGTGCATGTGAATACACCTCCCGAAATAACACAGTGGATTTGACTTTATGTTACTCTGCTGTCATTTGGTGGTGATGAGAAGTCTGGCCCAATCCAGCCCTTGTTCATTTTGATAAGGGTCAGCTTGTCAGCATTGTCAGTTGACAGGCGAGTGCGCTTATCAGTAGTGTTGAGCCACCCCCGTAGTGTTCGAGTTCGGTTCGGTTCGTCGAACACCCGTGTGTTCGCTGAACTGTTCGTCGAACTGTTCGTCGAACACCTTCGAACACCGTTAAAACCAATGGCAGGCAAACAAAAACACATAGAAACACATAGAAAACACCTTCAAAGGTGTCCAAAAGCTGAGAAACTGCTCAGAAGACATAACTAACACATGGAAAAGTGACAAATACATATAGTCATGCGAAAATAAAAGAGGTGGAGGAGTAAAAGGAGGGGAAGACACAGATATAGGCATGTCATGCCCTTCTAAAATCCAAAAAGTGAGAAGCCGACACGGCCAGTCCGTTCCTGCCCGTGCCACCTCCGTGTCGCCGGGTTTGTGCCAGAGCCGCGGTGGACCCTGACGGCCAGCCCCCCTCTCCTAATACTGGTGCCTGTCCGCTGGTGGGTCGAGCCCCCCGCGGTGGGGGGGGAGTAACATCTGCAGAAGAAAGACCATCTTCCAGCCAAACTAACATGTCGACTTCTTTTCGTGGACAATGTGATACGATCCCTTTGTTACGGACACGCCCATCGCTACAAATTCCAGATGAGGCACAAAAACAGCAGGTGCTTCAGCGGATATCAAGTGCTCCTTCAAGTGGGCTCTCCTCCACCTCAACTTCAACATCACAAATACTCCAGTCCTCAGAGGTGTCACCCCAATCGCACTTGCTTCCTCACAGCTCCCAAGTCTCCAGCTGCCCGTTTGAGTATGGGGTAACACAGATGGTTGAGTCTGCACAGCTGTTTACTCATACTATAGCCTGGGAAACGGAGGTCTGCTCCAGAGCTTCTGTTAATCCAGACAAGGAAATGATCTGCACTGATGCCCAGAATCTTTATAAGTCGGATCCAGGACCAGATGAAGAAGGTTCTGAGCATAATGTAGACCCTCGTTCCCAAACTGTAACTCCTGTTGGTGGAGACAATGATGAAGACGATGATGAGACTCAAATACCTGATTGGAGCGACAACTTGACTTTTCGGTCAGGGCAGGAAGAGGTTGGCTTTGAGGACGACGGGTGTGATAACACACAGGGTGATGATGACAAGGTTGGAGATCCCACTTACTGTCAACCCACAGTCAGCCAGTCGATGAGGTCACCCGGGCCTTTGCCTGGCCTTTGGGATGTCGCGGTGGTCGGCTCCCTGGCCCGTACCCTGGGGTCACTCTTTAAAAGGGTGAATAATTGTTAATTTTATAAGAGTTTGTGACACCACCTGTGGTATCTGGTGAGAAGCACCAGCGCTGCAGCAGTCCACTGAGGCCCGTGATAAGGCAGCTCGATGGTATAGCTCCCCACAGGTGGAGCTAGGTCTCAGGGCAGCGTATGCAGGGGGAATGCAGGACAGGCGAGACCCAGCTGGGTCAGAGCAAGAACGGAAACGGACACGGTAGTCACTTCAGTACCTTTTACTGGAGGAAATTCAGGCACATCCTGGAGCACTGTAGGGTGAAGGGTGCATATCAGGATCCTCCCCAATGAGCGGGTGTAGGGCCTCCTGTTTCTTGCCTCTGCGCAGTAAGTTTCTGACCTGCCTGGAGCTAGGCCTAACTTTGTCTCTGTCCTGCGCTGGCTGACCTTGTGGTAGGGCCTTCTCTTGAAGTTCACGCTCCCAGTATGCGGGGCCTAAGCGTCTCCTGGCTCTGTTACGTATCAGCACCTTAGCGATCCTGGGACTTGTAGTTCTCCAGGGATTCTGGTTATGCCTTACTGGGTCATAGAGATCCCGGTAAGCTCGGATCCGGTGTCCGGTAAATGCTTCGGGGTGAGCTGGTTAAGCTCCTCTGCCCCTTATGTACTAACTCGCCACTCGCCTTCGGCCTACTCGGGCCCTCAATAGGCTATACACACTAACAGCAGCTTGCCGCGCTTCACCGATCTTATGACGCCGGCACACCTTAAGCTCTATCTGGGCTCCCTGAATCTAGCTAGCAGGAGCCTCGTGCTCCACTGCTGAACTATTAACTGAGTTCTCTAGACTAGACTGAGCTCCACTGCAGACTGACCTCTCTTAGGCTTCTCTACTGCAGGAACTCTTCAGAGGAACTGAACTGCCTAGCTCCACCTTCCCTATTTATATCCCTAACGGGCTCCCTCTGCTGGTCTGAGGTGGAAGGTGGAGATGTGTGAATGTTTATGGGGGCCTCTTGTGGAGGATTCCATCAATACACTCTTCTAGGATCTGTGATACTAAGCGCAGCGGGGCGTCACAGATGATATTGACGACGAGGTTAGGTTGCGCACACAAGGTGATGATGATGAGGTTGGAGATCCCACTTACTGTCAACCCACAGTCAGCCAAGAGATGAGGTCAGCAGAGGAGGTGGAGGAAGATGCTAGTGACGACGAGGTCAGGTTGCGCCTTCCTGGACAGAGACGGAGTACTGGAAGCACGTCAACAACTGCATCCTCAACCACAACTCCGCCTCTGACCACAAGTCGTAGTGGCTCTTCAGGTCGCATGGGCTCTAAGCCTTGCATAGCCTGGGCATTTATTCAGATCGATAAGGATGACCCAACTCGTGTTATCTGTAATATTTGTCACCAAAAGCTAAGTAGAGGCCAAAAAATCCATAGTTTGAGTACTTCATGCATGTACCGTCACATGGATATGAAGCATAAGTTGCAGTGGGAAGCTCACTGTGCTACAATGTGGCCTAGCAGGCTGGGCCAACCACCGTCTGCCCCATCTTGTGCATCCGCGGCCTCTTCATCCTCTGTGACTGGGGGGACAGCAGTCACACATGTTTTTGGACGCAGACCTGCCACCTCTTTACCTGCAACAGCCAGTGTGATTGGCAGGTCGTCAGTTCATTGGGAAGTGGAAACACCTGCTGGTGTTGAGAGCTCTCTGACATCGAGAGCACCACCTTTGGATCAAGGCAACCTAACATGTCCGCCTGCATCTTCCTCACAGACCGGCAGTTTGCCAGGGACACCCTACTCAACCCCGTCGAAGCACAACAGCCAGCCCTCGGTCCCTCAGATGTGGACAAGTAAAAGACCATTTCCTCCTAGCCATGAGAAAGCTAAGAGGTTGAATTTCACCATCTGCAAGCTGTTGGCTACAGAAATGCTGCCTTTCCGCCTGGAGGACACAGTGGATTTTTGAGACCTTATGTCCGTCGCAGTGCCCCAGTACCAGATGCCCAGTCGGCACTACTTCTCAAAGAAAGGTGTGCCTGCGCTCCACCAGAATGTCGCACACAACATCACCACTTCTTTGAGAAACTCTGTGTGTGACAGGGTGCATTTCACCACAGACACTTGGACGAGTAGGCATGGACAGGGGCGTTACATGTCGCTGACAGGGCACTGGATAACTATGGTGACAGCAGGACAAGGGGCTGCTGTCCAAGTCTTGCCGTCCCCGCGAGTTGTACGTCAATCCTCTTTATCTAGAAGTTCCCCCACTGCTTCTGCCTCCTCAACCTCCTCTCGGTCCTCCACCTGCACCCAAAGCCTGTCTGGTAATGCCACCTGCTTTCTATCTGCGCACCTCCTTACTATGCTGGCAGCAGGGCTCAACGGCATCAGTGTTTACTTTGAAATGTCTGGGAAATGTTAGTCACACAGCTGAGGACTTGTGGTCAGCTCTGGAGACCCAGTTTCATGAATGGTTGTCTCCACTGGACCTGCAACCAGGGAAGGCCGTGTGCGACAATGCTGCAAACCTGGGTGCGGCCCTTCGCCGGGGAAATGTTACACACGTGCCTTGTATGGCTCACGTGTTGAACCTGGTTGTCCATAAATTTTTAGCCCACTATCCTGGACTAGATGGCCTTCTGCAGAGGGCACGGTCGCTGTGTGCTCACTTCCGCCGTTCGCATCCCGCAGCTCAACGACTTACATCTCTACAGAAGTCGTTGGGCCTGCCAGTTCACCGGCTGAAATGCGATGTGCCGACACGGTGGAATTCAACTCTGCACATGTTGCAGCGACTGTGGCAGCACCGACAAGCCCTGGTGCAATAGTTTCTGACGTATAGCCTGGGCCAACGAGATCCAGAGGTGGGGCAAATCACACAGCAGGAGTGGTCTCAGATCAGGGACCTATGAAGTTGACGCGCCCCCTGGGCCGTGGGGTACCCGGAGCCGGGCCGGTAGACGCTGGGGGTTGTAGTCACTGTGGCGGTGACCCGGTCCGTGACCCAGGGCGGTCAATCCAACGGTAATTTGTATATATGGATTTTATAATGTCCGACTACGCCACCTGTGGAGTGCGGCCAAAGGGGCCGCCGCTGCGGAACAGTCCTCTGAAGCTGGTGGTTTTGCTGCAATGGTATTATTACTCACCACAGGAAGAGTGTAGCTTCAGGGCAGTGTGGGTGGATGATGGTGGTTGTAGTGCAGGGAGTCAGTAATGAACACAGAGTCCGTGTGATGCAGTCCCAAGATCTTTACTCACAGTTGTTGCAGTCCAGATTACAGGTACCAGAGCTATCTCACCCGTCGTGCTGTGCGTACTCAGTGAGGGGCTCAGTCCACCCCCAGATAGCTCCGGAGTACTTAGCAGGACCCCCTTCTGTGTGTCCTTTCTCTGGCCTTCTCCCTGCACCTCACACCCAGTGACACTTCTATCCGGTATCCTCGGGCCTTGGCGGGCGACTTGTGTTCCGTCCCCTGGGTCCTATGTGGCTACCTTCTTAGTGAGACTGGTGTGGACTTTTGCCTGCAGTACATGAAATGCTGCAGCCTCCGGTTTCTAGTTGAGCCTTGCTGTTTCTCCTCTAGTTGAGGGAACGGTTCCCCTTATCTGGCCTGACCCCTCTACCTCCTGGTAGCAGCGGGAGTACAGGTGGCCTTCTGCACGGCCCGTAGCCCTAGGGTCCCTTCGGTTCCTGGAGCCTTCCTGCTGCCACTCCTCTCTTCTCTCCTTCAGTCCTGGGCCTCCCAGGCTAGGCCCGCCTCCGGAGCAGAGCTCATGCCGAGCCTCTGCTCCTGTCACTTTTCCTCCTCTGACTGGCTTGCTCTTTCTAAGATGGCTTCCTATTTATACTCTCCCTGTCATGTGCTCCCCTAAGCTGCTCCCCTAAGCACCCACTACATAGGATCCTCCCACCAGCTAGGGACCTGGGACTGTGCTCTCCCTTAGGAGCAATCTCGCCCTAACCCCACTGCGGGTATGTGTTGGATGCAGGTGTTAGGGTCCCGAGCCATACGCCTTCCTTACCTGAGGGTGAGATACCACACCTCTGGGTGAGATGCAGTAACTCTGTGGTGACTGCACCCTCAGGGGCGCCACACAGCTTTCTGCACAGTTTTGAAATGGCGACGAAGATGTTTAGTGCTGACGACGATGCCATTATCAGCATAACTATTCCGGTGATTTACATGCTGGAGCACACATTAAACAGAATTCAGAGTCAGGTGGTCGGACAAGAGGAGGTGGAGGAAGTAGAGGAGGAGTCGTATGCGGAAGGGATAACATCTCCAAGGTCCAGACGGTTGGCAGCACCAAGGAGGCAGGCATGGGAGGGTGGGGGAGAGGGATTAAACAGGGCGCATGGTAGCAGCCAAACTGTTGAGGAAGGTGCAGGAGCCGAGGAAGAAGTGGAGGATGAACTGGCTATGGGCATGGAAGACTCATCAGATGAGGGAGACCTTGATCACATTTCTGTCGTGCGAGGTTGGGGGGAGAGGGCAGAGGAAAGAAGCATGATTCTTACCTCGCTACCAACACAACAAGGACTTGGTCCTCCTGGATGCGCAAGACACATGAGTGCCTTCTTGCTGCACTACCTGCAACATGACCCTCAGATTGCAGAATTCGAAGTAATCTCGACTACTGGGTTGCCACACTCTTAGATCCCCGGTACAAAAGTAAATTTGCCGAAATAATTCCTGCCATAAAAAGGGATTGACGCATGCAGGAGTATCTGCAGACGCTGTTGCAGAATCTTACATGTGCTTTTCCACAAAACACCAGTGGTGCACGAAGTGAATCTCACAGTTCTAACTTGCCAACCGCGGGACTGTCGAGTCTTCATCACTCAAACCGTAACAGTAACACAGTATCTGCTGGTAACAGCAATTTTGTGAAATCGTTTCACCACTTTTTTAGACCATCCTTTGCAAGGCCACAGGAGACAAGAAGTCTGACACATAGTCAATGCCTAGAGAGGATGGTGCAGGAGTATCTCCAAGTGAACATCGAAGCCATGACTGTGTCACTGGACCCTTGCTCATTTTGGTATTCCAATCTGGAAAAATGGCCGGAGCTCGCCACTCACGCCTTGGAGATCTTGTCATGCCCTGCAGCCAGTGTTCTCTCTGAACGTGTGTTCAGCGCTGCTGATGGTGTGCTGACAGATAAGCGCACGCGGCTGTCCACTGAGAATGTAGACAGACTCACGTTCATAAAGATGAACAAATCATGGATTCGCAAGGACTTTTCTAATCCTGTGTTATCCTTGGGAGGCTAAAAGCTTGAGGATTTGGTAATATCACCTCACCAACCGTTTTAAGCAACTGTGGGGCAATTGATGCCACTTAACCCTAGAACGCATGACCATAAAAATCTACACTTTCATATACCTGGGGCCTTTTAGGCCCGTGTGCAAATAACATTGAATAACTCAAACTCAAATGACAAACAACTATATACATGAAGAATACCTAGAGTTTCAAAATTCTAACTAAAGTAATCTTGCAGAAAATAGAAAACAATTAACAGGGCGGGACTGCGAGGCCCCAGGTATGCATTCTAGGGTTAAGTGGTGTCTGTGCCACAATTTTGGGAAAAAATGGAAACTCTTTTTGGAGTCCCCTTGCTGTGTCTTACGTGACGTTGGCATCGTCAATTCCAGGTGGGTTGGGTCGCTCCCCCCCCCTTTTAACTGTAAGAAACTACATACACTATGGCTTGGGGTAACACAGATGATTGAGTCTGAAGAGCTGTTTACTCAGAGGTCTGCTCCAAATCTTCAGTGTCTGCTAGTCAGCGTAGAATTTTTAACTGCATCTAGCCTAGGCAATACTTTGGGCGTAGTAGCCCAGCTGCGAAGCTAGCTGCACCGCCTGTGTATCTAATAAGAATTTTTAAATGCATCTAGCCTAGGCAGACTGTGGGGACCCCCAACCAAACCCAGACGCTCAGCCCACCTACCGCCCCCCTTTCCTTGACAATACAATAATGTAACTCTTACAACTGGATGGGTGAGGATCGGTCACAGCTTTATTAACTCTTTATACTCATTCCATTAGAAAGACATTTTATTTCTAAAATAATTCAGCTTGTTGCAGCATGCCCTGGGTCTCCACTCCGGCAACTTGGCCAACAAGTGTAACTCTCCAACATGTCCTTTCTATTTCCAGGCCACGGAGGATCCTGCGTACTCGTATGCAGGACTCTGACCCCCACCCATCACTCTTAACGCTTGTTCCACTCCGTCCTGGAGTCCTGACAGGAATATGTCCAGTCCAATATCCATTAAGTGAACACCGTCGGGCCGTATAAGGCCTGCTTTATCTCCTTCCAGTTGTCGGTGTCGTACCACTACACCGCCTCTGTCTCTTCTAAATTTTGCCATCCGAATATTTATTACCCGCCTTGTCCGTTCGACGGCCGTGATGTCTCGCGCACCTTGCCATACCGCTATCGGCACAATCTCTGACCATACTATAGCTAGTTTTGTGAAAAATTCTCTGAAGCGCTCAGTGTCTAGTTTCGTTATTGCCATTAGTTATGCGCTCTTGTGATGACCTAGGTTGTTTCCCCCGGCCTGTATAACTAAGATGACCAGACATCTTGCCTCTCTCCCTACCTTGATTACCTCCATTAGTACCTGTGGCCATAGCAGGCCTCTAATACCTCTCCAGTTGAAATATGTGTTATGAAACTCTAATTTCCTCCCGCCTGGGCGGACTTTCGCCCTTTAATCTGCCCAATATATATACGAGTGGCCTATCACCCACACTGTTGGCTTAGCGTCACCTGTAAAAGAAACAAACCACGTTAGGATAACAAGTCCGGTCTTATGTATCTTGCCAAACACGTGGATCACCATCTCTCTATCCTCTGAACTTCCGTTTCTGACAGTCCTGCTCTTGCTGCTTCTGTGGCCGCGCCTATGCGGAATGAGTGTGTCCCGTAATCTTTGGGGTGGTTCCCTGCCGATGTTATGCATTTATTAAATATAGCTTGGAACTGGTATCTTGATAATGGCGTCCCATCAATGTGTGATAGGAACAAATTACTTTGTGATCTGATGGTTAGATATGGTTTTACTATTGTTACCCGACTCAGTGTACCGTTTGTGGGTTGTAGAAGTACCCAAGTGCCCCTGCCCGCTGGAACCATTTTCGATTTGTGTATGCGTAGACGTATTGCATTATTGCCTATGACTACGTCCTGGTGTAATAAGCCTCCACTGGTGCTAATTTTGGATTGAGGGACTAATTCGCTTATGCATAGCGCCCCGAAGAAGGCGATCACAAATGCAGTAGACAGTAGTGTTGCTTCAAATTGTGAGTGTCATGTTAATGGTGTTAGGGATATGATGTGAGAAATCAGTTTTAGTGACACGGGACGGGACGTCTACACTCCTGACTTGGCTGACCCCTTTTCCACCCTTTTATGGATTGTCTGATGATGAATCTTTGTCACATCTCCCCAATTCAGTAGTTGGAAGTGAAATGCTACTCCGGTCAGACACCGCTGCGCTGACGCCCCTGATATGCCCCTCATCATTAGCTGGTGGAGAAATTCTATGGTGACTTGTGATCTGGCTTGTTCACATTGGTCAACCCGTCTGCCTGCTACTAGTCGTGTCCACTCTTCCCATGCCTTACCGTATGCTTGCCACGTCGACGGGGCAACTGACGCTCTGATTAATGGCATCAACTATTCGCCACTAGATCCCATAGGGAAGGTGGGCAACTGTTGTCCCGATGGGTGGGCATTGTGGAAGAGCTC
Source organism: Phyllobates terribilis (assembly GCF_046119375.1). Classification (NCBI taxonomy): domain Eukaryota; kingdom Metazoa; phylum Chordata; class Amphibia; order Anura; family Dendrobatidae; genus Phyllobates; species Phyllobates terribilis. The sequence goes on along the minus strand of NW_027365010.1, from coordinate 46,402 downwards.
TGTGAAAATCTGCCAATTGAATTGTTATAAAGCGTTAGCAGCAGCTTTAGACCCCTCAGCATAGTGGCTAGCGCGGACCCATACATTGTGTTTTAGGCACAGGAATGCTAGCCTGGGTAGTAGGCCTAGCACTGGGAGAGACGATGATGCCATCTTATTAATGCAGTGCGCTAAGCTGGTGTTTTTTGTTATGAAGCGTATATTTTTGTAAGCCAGGAGCGCGCCCCATATTTCTATTGCTACCACTATTGGGAAGAAAAATTATTTTCAGGGCTAGATGCAGCGAAAAATTATTATTAATTGAAAAGCTGGTGGAGCTTGGTATAGATGGCCTAATACAATGAGACCCACACACTGCTAGAAGGCCAAATATTTTTTCAGAGTTAGATGCAGAAAAAAATTATATTCAGTTTGCAACCTGATGGAGGTCAGTATAGATGGACTAATAGAACAAGTCCCACACACTGCTAGAAGGCCAAATATTTTTTCAGAGGTAGATGCAGACAAAAAATTATTTTGAATTTGTAACCTGATGGAGGTCAGTATAGATGACTAATAGAACAAGTCCCACATACTGCTAGAAGGCCAAATATTTTTTCAGTGCTAGATGCAGAAAAAAATTATACTCAGTTTGCAACCTTATGGAGGTCAGTATAGATGGACTAATAGAACAAGTCCCACACACAGCTAGAAGCCCAAATATTTTTTCAGAGGTAGATGCAGAAAAAAATTATATTCAGTTTGCAACCTGATGGAGGTCTGTATAGATGGATTAATAGAACAAGTCCCACACACAGCTAGAAGCCCAATATTTTTTCAGAGGTAGATGCAGAAAAAAATATATTCAGTTTGCAACCTGATGGAGGTCTGTATAGATGGATTAATAGAACAAGTCCCACACACAGCTAGAAGCCCAATATTTTTTCAGAGGTAGATGCAGAAAAAAATATATTCAGTTTGCAACCTGATGGAGGTCTGTATAGATGGATTAATAGAACAAGTCCCACACACAGCTAGAAGCCCAATATTTTTTCAGAGGTAGATGCAGAAAAAAATATATTCAGTTTGCAACCTGATGGAGGTCAGTATAGATGGACTAATAGAACAAGTCCCACACACTGCTAGAAGGCCAAACATTTTTTCAGAGGTAGATGCAGAAAAATATTATATTCAATTTGCAACCTGATGGAGGTCAGTATAGATGGACTAATAGAACAAGTCCCACACACAGCTAGAAGGCCAAATATTTTTTCAGAGGTAGATGCAGAAAAAAATTATATTCAGTTTGCAACCTTATGGAGGTCAGTATAGATGGACTAATAGAACAAGTCCCACACACAGCTAGAAGCCCAAATATTTTTTCAGAGGTAGATGCAGAAAAAAATATATTCAGTTTGCAACCTGATGGAGGTCTGTATAGATGGATTAATAGAACAAGTCCCACACACAGCTAGAAGCCCAATATTTTTTCAGAGGTAGATGCAGAAAAAAATATATTCAGTTTGCAACCTGATGGAGGTCTGTATAGATGGATTAATAGAACAAGTCCCACACACAGCTAGAAGCCCAATATTTTTTCAGAGCTAGATGCAGAAAAAAATTATATTCAATTTGCAACCTGATGGAGGTCATAGAATGATGCTATGCCCAAAAGATTTTACTTCACTAGGTGCAGTAAAAAAATTGGTATTCTATACACAGGTGGTATATCTTGCAACACAGATAGGCTACTCCACTGACTAACACACTCTGCAATAGGCCAAAAAGGATTAGCTTTGCTAGATTCAGCCAAATGCTGTGAAAAAAACTTGCACAGCACTGGCACAGACCTGCCTGGCAAAAACTGATAGGAACTGATGTAACCTAGTCCTGAAAAGGACTCCAATTACAATTAGTCTTTACTCCCACAATCTATCTATTTAAGAGCACAGACCTGCCTGATAAAAGTCGTAGGAAATGCTGTAACCTAGTCCTTAAAAGGACTGCAATCACAACTATTCCCTACTCCCAAGCTATCTGTAGATTTGTGCGAAAATTGGCTTGAAATTAACAAGGTATAGCGCACACAGCAACAGCGGTGCCGTCTAACACGCAGCTGCAGCAGTGAGAAAATGGTGGCGACGGGGAAAATGGCTTGGTCTTATAGGGAAAGGACATGTGACATACACTGCCAATGACACATGCCCTTGCTTGTGTGAAAAAAAGCACTTCGCTCCGTGTGTGCGCTGCTGATAGGCTGACAGATTGCACCTCCCCACTGCAAATGCGGTAAAGAGAAAAAAAAATGGAGATCTTCATTGTTCCTGCAGAGATCCATCCCCTGCCCCTCCCCCCACCCCGCTGTACACTCAAACTGCGTATTAACATTAATTTTCATCATTACTGAGAAAAAATCCAGTTATGATTTTGGTGCACGAACAGTTATCGAACATAACCTCGAACAGCCGAATTTTTCTCAAATTGTTCATGTTCGCCGAACGGCTCGAACACCGCCCAAAACAGCTCGAATTTGAGATTGGCGAACAGTTCGAGTAGAACAACGCTCATCTCTACTTATCAGTTATAATTCCCCCAGCGGCACTAAAAACACGCTCCGATAACACGCTAGTGGCAGGGCAGGCCAGGACCTCCAAGGCGTACAGAGCGAGTTCATTCCAAGTGTCCAGCTTGGATACCCAATAATTAAAAGGCACAGAGGAATCACGGAAGACGCTGGTACGATCGGCAAGGTACTCCCTCAATATCTTTTGAAACTTTCCACTCCTTGTGAGAGTACCCCGCGCCTCAGGGCCTGTAAGCTGGGCGGATGTCAGAAAACTGTCCCAGAACGTTGACAGTGTTCCCCTGCTTCTGCTGGATTGGAGTTGCATCTCTCTCGCCTGTACGCCTTGGTTGGGCAATGAACTGTGACCTCTGCCGCTAGCGTGTTCAGATGGGAATTTTTTTAAGAGTTCTGCAGCAAGGGCCTTCTGGTATTGCCCCATTTTTGTAGACCTCTCCACCTCAGGAATAAGAGAGTGAAAGTTCTCCTTGTAGCGGGGGTCTACAAGTGTCACCAACCAGTAATGACTGTCACCCAACATTATGACAACGCGACGGTCACGGTTAAGGCAGCGTAACATAAAGTCAGACATGCGTGCCAGACTGGTAACGGGCAACATTTCCATGTCCTCACCAAGATGACGACTGACCATGCTCTCCTCCTCCTCCTCCTCTTCCTCCTCCCCCCTGTCCTCAGGCCACCCACGCTGAACCGACGGTATGACACTTGTACAGGTACTACCGTCTACAACGCATGATAGCATGATAGCAGCTCCTGTTCTTCCTCCTCCTCCTCCTCCTCCTCCTCCTCTCCCTCATTGTCCCCCTATGCACATTGGGATGAGATGAGGCTGGGCTGTGTGTAATCGCCCGCTACGGCTTCTTGATCCATCTCATCATACTCTGGCTGCAATGCCTCCTCTTTAATTCTCTGCAGAGAGCGTTGCAAAAGACAGACAAGTGGGATGCTGACACTAATGATGGCGTCATCGCCACTCACCATCTTGGTGGCCTCCTCAAAGTTTGTCAGGATGGTACATATGTCAGACATCCAGGTCCACTCCTGAGGTCTTATGTGTGGAGTCTGACCTGAATATCGACGGCCTTGTTGCAGCTGGTACTCAACAACTGCTCTCTTCTGCTCACAAATCCTTTGCAACATGTGAAGGGTAGAGTTCCAACGTGTGGGGACATCACACACCAGTCGGTGTGCCGGAAGCTGCAAACGCTGCTGCAACACAGCAAGGGCGGCGGAAGCTGTAGCCGACTTGCGAAAATGAGCTGACAGGCGGCGTACTTTCACGAGCAGATCTGGCAACTCGGGGTACGATTTAAGAAACCGCTGAACTATGAGGTTAAGCACATGAGCCAGGCATGGTACGTGTGTGAGCTCACCTCGCCTCAGAGCCGCCACCAGGTTACGGCCATTGTCACACACGACCATGCCGGGATGTAGGTTCAGCGGTCTCAGCCACAGATCTGCCTGCTCTTTCACAGCTGTCCACAACTCACAAGCAGTGTGAGGTTTATCACCTAAGCTTATGAGTTTCAGCACAGCCTGTTGCCGCTTGGCGGAGGCAGTACTGCAAAGCTTCCAGCTTGTAACTGATGTGGTGATATCTGAGATGGAGTCTGAACATGAGGAGGAGGAGGAGGAGGAGGATGCGCAGGAGCTGTACACTGTGGGGGCAACTCTGACTGACATAGGGCCCGCAATCCTCGGTGTGGGGAGGATGTGTTCCGTCCCAAGGTCCGACTGGGTCCCGGCTTCCACTATGCTTACCCAGTGTGCCGTCAGAGAGATGTACCGTCCCTGGCCACAAGCACTTGTCCACGTGTCCGTTGTCAGGTGGACTCTCCCAGTAACTGCGTTGTTGAGGGCACGGCAGATGCTTTGGGACACGTGCTTGTGTAGTGCGGGGATGGCACACCGGGCAAAATAGTGTCGGCTGGGGACCGAGTACCGAGGGACGGCCACAGCCATAAGATTGCGGAAGGATTCCGTCTCCACCAGCCTAAAAGGCAGCATTTCCAATGCAAGCAGTCGTGAAATGTGCGAATTTAGGACTGTGGCCTGTGGGGCGTTAGCTGCAAATTTCCGCTTTCGTTCAAAGGTCTGGGATATGGACAATTGAACGCTGCGGTGGGACGTGGACGTGGACGTTGATGCTGTTTCTTGAGAAACTGCCATAACAAGTGAAGACTGAGAGGAGGGGGCATCTTTACATGCAGTATGGACAAGGGATTGCCTTGCACACACAACAGGGGGTTCTATTGCACGCACAACAGTGGAAGAAGCAGTGGTGACACCCGCTGACACTGGTCGTGGACCCTGGGTTTCGCCCCACAAAGTCGGGTGCTTTGCTGCCATGTGCCTGATCATGCTGGTGGTGGTCAGGCTGGTAGTTTTGTCACCCCTGCTGATGCTGGCATGGCAGGTGGAACATATGGCCTTTTTGGGGTTATCAGCAGAGTCTTTAAAAAAATTCCAGACTCTGGAAGACCTACTGCTTGTACTGGCAACGTCCCTCGTGTTGGTGTTACGGGGAACGGTTGCCTGCCTTCTGTCTGCGGCCACCACACTGCTTCTTCCTGCCTGTTGGGGTACTCTGCCTCCCTCCCCCTGTGTGCTGCTGGCCTCACTCTACATGTCCTCCTTCCACGTTGGGTCAGTTACTAGATCATCCACCACCTCCTCCTCTTCCACTTGCGCACCACGATCCTCCTCCTCACTTCCTGGCAATTGTGTCTCGTCATCGTCCACCTCTTTTGACAGATTGCCAACGTCGACTTCCTGTGGCCTTGGCTGTTCAAATATTTGGGCATCGCAACATGGGATCTCCTCTTCTACCACTTCAAGCGTATCAGGCGAGGGGCCCAAATATGGAAATGGACCAGTGAACAGCTCTTCAGAGTGTCCAAGTGTGGGATCAGTTGATGTCTGACGACACTCGGCATGGTGGGAGGAAGGAGTATCAGGGTGAGGAGGAGTATGCGGTCGAGACTCACGGCTACTAAGAGTTGACCATGTGGAAGACAGACCGGAGGTGGTGGTGCCCAGGTAACTGGAAGTATTATCTGCTATCCAATTAATAACTTGTTCACACTGATCAGTTCTCAATACTGGTGTTGTTCTGTGCTTCCCTAGGAATTTGGTCAAGAAGTGGGAGCGAGAAGATGTGGCTGTTGGTTGTGGCACATTTTCACCTTGGCCACGGCCCCGTCCTCTGCACGAACCATCACCAGAACGTCCACTTCCACGTCCCTTGCCACGCGCCTTGCCCATTGTAAATGAAGTAAAATCGCTTACACTTGCACTATCAATGGAAAAAGGGTAATAAAGAGTAGATTAGAACCGTGGAAGAGGAAACCCACAGTTATTGTTTACTGGGGTATACCACACTTTTTTAAATAGAGATATTTGCGGCTGAACAGTGAGCGACACACTCAAACTGCTTTTTTTTTAGATACCAAAGGCCCAAAACTGGATAGTACAGCGATTTGACCCGTGGAACTGCGAAACCACACTGGGATGTCGGGCCCACACAAGACTATTTTCAACAGATATATTTTTGTGTCACAACAGTCAGGAGACACTACTGTTTTTCTTTACGGAAAAAACTACCAAAAGCTGAATAATAGAGATTTTTTACCGTGGGATGGCAAAACCACAGTTATTGTTTACTGGGGTATACCACACTTTTTTAAATAGAGATATTTGCGGCTGAACAGTGAGCGACACACTCAAACTACTTTTTTTTTAGATACAAATGGCCCAAAATGCATAATACAGAGGTTTGAACCGTGGAAGTGCAAAACAACACTTCTGTTTCTCTAGCCTACACCAGGCTATTTTCAACAGTTATATTTGTGTCTGAAAAATCAGAGACACGCTTTTTTTTTTGGGGGGGGGGACAAACCAAAAGGTTAATAAGACGGGTATTTGTACAGTGTGAAGGAGGAAAAAAAAAGGAGGATTTAGATGAAAAAAAGGATTTTTCCTGGCCCCCGACACCTGGTGCTAAGTCCAGCAATTTCAGCAACAGCAGCACACAGGACTGTAATGCAGTGTTTGCTGGTATAACAACTGTGTCTCCTATACAGCCTGCCTGCCTGGTATCTGGGATGGATATTAGTCCTGAAAAGGACTGTTTGTTTGTTCTGGCAGCCTTTACAGACCCTACACTAACTATTTCGCAGTTTATATCTCTCCCTAAATCAGCAGCGCTGTCCCTACACTGTCTAATCCGGAGCGACTGTGTCCAAGATGGCGGCGCCCCGTTTTAAATACTCGAGGTGACGCTGTGCGGCCAGCCAATCACTGTAATGCCCACAACCAACATGGCTGCAGCATTACAGTGACTGACTGGCAGTCCCTGCATGTTCATTGGCTCTGTAAAGAGCGCCAAACATGCAGGGCGGAGAACCGAGCTCCCGCCCGAGTAACCCGGAAATGCTCGGTGCTCGCTGATAATGGTTGAATATATCCATCAACACAAACTGTCTAATATGGAACCAATCCCTGCAATGATCGGACAAAAGGTAGGGGGAAACGCCTTATTATGAACCTTGGGAAGTGAATGCAGAACAGGGCAAACAGGACGGTCCTCAAAATGTACTCAGCCTCTTTTTTAGACATGATATTCAAAGATATTGCCTCCTGTAATAATGTTTGCAATTCATCTTGATATTGCTTAGTTAGATCCTACTGTAACATCTTTGAAGTTGAGGAATCTGATCCTTTCATATAACAGACTGTCCAGCACCACCATGAACTGCCCTTATCTGACGGACGAATAATTATGTTGTTATTAGTTTCCAATTGTTTAATATCCCTCAGTTCAGACTTGGTTAGATTGGACTCAAATTGCGTTTGTTCAGATAATAGGTTTTTTAAATCCCGTTCCATAGCTTGTTGGAAAGCATCCATGATGTTTGTTCTAGACTGAATAGGGTAGAAGGAAGGATTGGGTATGTTACATTTATTAGGAGGGAAGACCAGAGATGATGATTCACTGTACGAATCATTGAGAACAGTCACAGCACATTGTTCCTGGAAGGAATGGACATTGTTATTACATTGTTATTACATTGTTATTACATGTCTCAGATTTCTCGTTCCCAAATGCATCATTAATAGTGTTGAGCGAGCACTAAAATGCTCGGGTGCTCGAAGCTCGGGCCGAGCTCACCGTGATACTCGGGTGCTCGACCCGAGCAACGAGCTGAATGTTAGTCTATGGGAGACCCGAGCATTTTTGCGGCGGCACCCCCGGCAGTCTGTAGAAAGCCTAAAAAGTGCCCAAAACGATAGTGACAGTACTCAAAAGACATGGGGGCAGCATGGGCATCGCCCCTGGAAGCATTTCTGACCCCCAGGTCACTGCTGTCAACAACGTGGTCAGAGGTATTAAGCCACTTTTACAGGCTCACAATAAAACGTTCAAAAACGAAACTAAAACCAAAAACAAAAATACTCCTCCACACCTTGGGCTATGTTCACAAGTAGCATTTTTCATCCGTTTTTGCACTTTTGTATTGCTTTCAACCGTGACAAATGCATTCACCGGGAAATCTCATTTTAACATTTTACAACCTTATCTGGCCATGTGCTGTGTGACACATGCATACAGTGCTGAAAAGACATGGGAACAGCATGGAGAAGACCCCTGGAAGCATCTCTGACTCCCAGGTCACTGCCTAAAAGTGTGCCCATCAGAAGTGATCCTTGCCGCATCAGAAGATGCAGACTTGCAACTATCCCTGTGCAAGTCCTTGTCCCAGGGCAGTGTTCAATTGTACCTCCCCCATTCCTTGCAATCCAAGCGCAAATATGCAGCCAACCACCCACCCACCCGCAGGCTGCAATACCATACTGCTAGCTTTCACTTGAAATGGGGCCTTTTAGTTTGGAGGAGGCCGAAGCTGGCCACTACCTCATGGCTGCTTCGGCAGCGAGGTATCCTTACTCAGTCCCCAGCCGCCCGGCGGCCGAGTGTCCACGCTCGGTCCCCAACCGCCTAGGGGCGGCCGGGTGTCCATAAATGGTCCCCAGCCGCCCCTATTTCTCCTGTCACCTTCCCCACACTTTTCTTAGCCTGGCCTGCTTTAGGGCAGCATTGGACGAGCCCACCAGATAACCAGACTCCTCTGGTGGGCCCTGGCTTCTCCATCAGGGGAGTTGAGAGTGGAAAGGTGAGGAGCATGATGATGATGAAGGAAGTTAGCATCTGCTTTGTTTTCTTGCAATGCAATCGCATGTATGTAGTAGCGGCTAGGCCTGAGGTGGTCAGCGTTTTGGCGAATATCCTACCTCCTCCGATAATTGCTGGATGTTTTCCTGCTACTATCCCAGTTCTATGACTCCCGTTAAAGCAAAGCTTCAGGTGATAAATGATGGATGAGGTGGTGGCAAAGGAGAAAGAGCAGGAGGAACAGGGACCATTCACATCAATATCAGGCCAGTCAACCACACATGTCTTATAGGATATGTTTCTGTACCAACAGGAGCGGTTCGGCTCCACAGTTATAGGGCATACAGTGAGTGCAATGCCTACCAAAAATTTAGAGGCACTCCAATGCCCCTTGGAAATGACATGGAGGTCAGAGGGCCTTAACTAAACCATTTTTTCCATTTATAGCAACTGGGTCTCCTGTGCACTGTTGGCCTCAGCAGTGAATGGAAGGCTTTCCAAAAATTATGAGGAACTGCAATGCCCCTTGAAACAGACGTGGATTACAGTGTACTAAAAACCTTCTACCCATTATTGGGGAGTGGGTCTCCCTTAGTGTTCGCCTATGCATTGAAAAGCAAAAGCTGACTAAAATTAGGAGGAAATGCAATGCCCGTTGGAAGAGTGGTGGAGGTCGCAGTAGCTTAACAAGACAGTTTTAATGCCCCTTGGAAAAGTGGTGGAGGTCACAGTAGCTTAACAAGACGGTTTGAATGCCCCTTGGAATAGTGGTGGAGGTCACAGTAGCTTAACAAGATGGTTTTAATGCCCCTCGGAAGAGACGTGGAGGTCGCAGTAGCTTAACAAGACGGTTTTAATGCCCCTTGGAAAAGTGGTGGAGGTCACAGTAGCTTAACAAGACGGTTTGAATGCCCCTTGGAAGAGATGTGGAGGTCGCAGTAGCTTAACAAGACGGTTTTAATGCCCCTTACAAGAGCCATGCAGTACAGCATCTTAAAAACATTATTCCAATTATTGGGGAGTGGGTCTCCCATAGTCTTTGCTTATGCCTTCCAAGCAAAAGCTGCCAAAAATTATGACGGAGGAACTTGCAATGCCCCTTACAAGAGCCATGCAATACAGCATATTACAAACATTATTCCCATTATTGGGGAGTGGGTCTCTCATAGTCTTTGCTTATGCCTTCCAAGCAAAAGCTGTCAAAAATTAGGACAGGGGAACTTGCAATGCCCCTTACAAGAGCCATGCAGTACAGCATATTACAAACATTATTCCCATTATTGGGGAGTGGGTCTCCCATAGTCTTTCCTTATGCCTTCCAAGCAAAAGCTGCCAAAAATTAGGACGGAGGAATTTGCAATGCCCCTCACAAGAGCCATGCAGTACAGCATATTACAAACATTATTCCCATTATTGGGGAGTGGGTCTCCCATAGTCTTTGCTTATGCCTTCCAAGCAAAAGCAGCCAAAAATTAGGAGGAAATGCAATGCCTGTTCGAAGAGTCGTGGAGGTTAGAGTTAATTAAAAACAACATTTCAATGCCCCTTGGAAGCGCTGTGGAGTTCAAAGTGATTTAACAAGATGCTTTTAATGCCCCTCGGAAGAGACGTAGAGGTCCCAGTAGCTTAACAAGATGGTTTTAATGCCCCTCGGAAGAGACGTGGAGGTCCCAGGAGCTTAACAAGACGCTTTTAATGCCCCTCGGTAGAGACGTGGAGGTCGCAGTAGCTTAACAAGATGGTTTTAATGCCCCTTGGAAAAGTGGTGGAGGTCGCAGTAGCTTAACAAGATGGTTTTAATGCCCCTTACAAGAGTCATACAGTACAGCATCTTAAAAATATTATTCCCATTATTGGGGAGTGGGTCTCCCACAGTCTTTGCTTATGCCTTCCAAGCAAAAGCTGACAAAAATAAGGATGGAGGAACTTTCAATAATGGCAACACGGACCACGGTCACCCTTGTGGTATAGTGGTGGTGGAGGCTGAGGATAAGGATAAGGAGAAGAACATAAAATGAAATGAGGAAGCGTATACCCATGTGTGGGTGTGAAGCGGTGCATGTGAATACACCTCCCGAAATAACACAGTGGATTTGACTTTATGTTACTCTGCTGTCATTTGGTGGTGATGAGAAGTCTGGGCCAATCCAGCCCTTGTTCATTTTGATAAGGGTCAGCTTGTCAGCATTGTCAGTTGACAGGCGAGTGCGCTTATCAGTTATAATTCCCCCAGCGGCACTAAAAACACGCTCCGATAACAAGCTAGCGGCAGGGCAGGCCAGGACCTCCTAGGCGTACAGAGCGAGTTCATTCCAAGTGTCCAGCTTGGATACCCAATAATTAAAAGGCACAGAGGAATCACGGAGGACACTGGTACGGTCGGCAAGGTACTCCCTCACCATCTTTTGAAACTTTCCACTCCTTGTGAGAGTACCCCGCGCCTCAGGGTCTATCCGAAAGGAGGGTCTGAGAAAACTGTCCCAGAACGTTGACAGTGTTCCCCTGCCTCTGCTGGATTGGAGTTGCGTCTCTCTCGCTTGTACGCCTTGGTTGGGCAACGAACTGTGACCTCTGCTGCTAGCGTGTTCAGATGGGAATTTTTTTAACAGTTCTGCAGCAAGGACCTTCTGGTACTGCCCCATTTTTGTAGACCTCTCCACCTCAGGAATAAGAGAGTGAAAGTTATGTGTCAGTCTGTGTCAGACTGAAGTCTGTGTCCCTCAGCTTAAGTGTCCATGAGCTGAAGTGTCTGAAATTTTAATTAATCCTGAATTGAACCTGAAGTGAACTGAATGTACCTGGATACTAAGTCACAGTAAACAATGTTTGTTTTTGTTTTCACTCTCACCCCCTTAATCCTTCACTTCTTTCAACCACCCCTAATCCCTACACCTGGAAAGGAACTCTTCATCTCTCCCTCCATTCTCCCCACCCATCTCACCTCTTCCTCAGAGCTATTCCACAACATACAATCCTTTGTCTCCAAACACAGACAGCCACCTCATGCCCTCTCCTGCTCCCACCTAATAACGCTTTCTCTGCTCCTCCTTACTGCCGGTGACATCTCTCCAAATCCTGGCCCTTCTCACCACATCCCTACATTCACTTCCACCTCCTACCCCCGATCTATCCCAAACTCTCGTAACCCTTCTAACCTTACACCCATCCACCCAGCCCCCGCTTCCCCAGTTCCACTAACAGGAGCTCTATGGAACGCTCGCTCTGTCTGCAATAAACTTTCCTACATTCACGATCTCTTCATCACTAACAAGCTTTCCTTCCTCGGAATCACTGAAACCTGGCTCACCCCCTCTGACACAACCTCTCCTGCTGCACTTTCGTATGGCGGATTCCACCTCTCCCATACCCCCCGCCCCAACGGCAAGCACGGTGGAGGAATAGGTTTCCTCCTCTCAGAAAACTGCTCCTTCACCCAGATCCCACTGCCGCCCGCAATTACTCTCCCGTCTTTTGAAGTGCACTGTGTGCGCATCTACTCCCCCTCCAACCTCCAACTGGCTGTCATCTACCGCCCCCCAGGATCAGCCACCACTTTCTTTGACCACTTCACCACCTGGCTACTTCATTTCCTCTCTGTTGACATCCCCACTATCCTCATGGGCGACTTTAACATCCCCATTGATACTTCCCTCTCAGCTGCCTCTAAGCTTCTATCCCTCACTTCCTCCTTTGGTCTTACCCAGTGGTCTTCCACACCCACCCACAAAGACGGCCACACGCTGGACCTCATCTTCACCCGCCTCTGTTCCCTATCTAACCTCTCTAACTCACCTCTCCCTCTCTCTGACCACAACTTACTCACATTCTCTTCTCTCTCCTCCCCGGGGCAACAATCCCCACTCCACAAACTTGAATACCGTCGTAGAAATCTCAAACACCTTGACCTACACTCTCTCTCTGAATCCCTCCTCCCTCTTACAGACATTAGTTCCTTACATGATGCAGATGCTGCTGCCACTTTATACAACACCACAACAGCTGCAGCTCTCGATTCGGTTGCCCCCCTCATGCATACCAAGACTCGCACAATCAACAGACAACCCTGGCACACCAGCCTAACTAAAGAACTGCGACGGGCCTCCAGGGCTGCTGAACGTAGATGGAAAAGGTCCCACTCCCATGAGCACTTCATCGCATTCAAACAGTCCCTCACTACCTTCAAGTCCACACTCACTGCAGCAAAACAAACATACTTCATATCTCTCATATCCTCCCTGTCCCACAACCCCAAACAACTATTCAACACCTTCAATTCTCTCCTCCGTCCCCCAGTGCCTCCTCCCTCTCCTCTTATTTCAGCCGAAGACTTTGCCTCATTCTTCAAGCAGAAGATTGACACCATCAGACAAAGCTTTTGCCTAAAGCCCCCACAGCCCCTCCCCACACCTACTCAACCCTCCTCCTCCAAAACTACATTCTCCACCATTTCTGAAGATCAACTTTCCTCCTTACTCTCCAAATCACACCTCACCACCTGTAAACTTGACCCAATCCCGTCCCACCTCATCCCAAACCTTACCACTATCTTCATCCCAGCCCTAGCCCACCTCTTCAACCTGTCACTAACAACTGGTGTCTTCCCCTCATGTTTCAAACATGCCTCAATCACACCCATCCTCAAAAAGCCCTCCTTTGACCCATCCTCTGTGTCTAGCTATCGCCCCATATCACTTCTCCCCTATGCCTCAAAACTACTGGAACAACATGTCCATTCTGAACTGTCCTCCCGCCTCTCCTCCTGCTCCCTCTTTGACCGCCTACAATCTGGTTTCCGACCGCACCATTCTACTGAAACTGCACTGACTAAAGTCACAAACGACCTACTAACCGCCAAATCTAAGCGACACTACTCTGTCCTCCTCCTCCTAGACCTGTCATCTGCCTTTGACACAGTGGACCATTCCCTCTTACTACAGACTCTCTCATCTCTCGGCATCACAGACTTGGCCCTATCCTGGAACTCCTCATACCTAACAGACCGGACATTCAGTGTCTCCCACTCACACACCACCTCTTCATCTCGCCCCCTATCTGTCGGTGTCCCCCAAGGTTCAGTTCTAGGACCCCTGCTCTTCTCCATCTACACCTTAGGCCTGGGACAGCTCATAGAGTCTCATGGCTTTCATTATCACCTCTATGCTGATGACACACAGATCTACCTCTCTGGACCCGATATCACCTCCGTATTAACCAAAATCCCACAATGTCTGTCTGCTATTTCATCCTTCTTCTCTGCTAGATTTCTAAAACTTAACATGGACAAAACAGAATTCATCATCTTTCCGCCATCTCATTCAACCCTCCCAACTGACCTATCCATCATAGTCAATGGCTGCCCACTCTCCCCAGTCCCTCAAGCTCGCTGCCTCGGGGTAACCCTGGACTCGGAACTCTCCTTCAAACCACATATCCAAGCCCTTTCCACTTCCTGCCGACTCCAACTTAAAAATATCTCCCGGATCCGCACATTCCTAAACCATGAATCTGCAAAAACACTAGTGCACGCCCTCATCATCTCCCGCCTTGACTACTGCAACCTCCTGCTCTGTGGCCTCCCCTCTAACACTCTCGCACCCCTCCAATCTATCATAAACTCTGCTGCTCGACTAATCAACCTGTCCCCCCGCTATTCCCCGGCCTCTCCTCTCTGTCAATCTCTTCACTGGCTCCCCATTGCTCAGAGACTCCAGTTCAAAACCCTAACCATGACATACAAAGCCATTCACAACCTGTCTCCTCCATATATCTCCGACCTAGTCTCCCGTTACATACCTGCACGAAACCTCCGATCCTCACAAGATCTCCTGCTCTACTCCCCTCTTATCTCCTCCTCCCACAACCATATAGAAGATTTCTCCCGTGCTTCCGCCCTACTCTGGAACTCTCTACCCCAACGTATCAGACTCTCGCCTACCGTGGAAACCTTCAAAAGGAACCTGAAGACCCACCTCTTCCGACAAGCCTACAACCTGCAGTAACCACCGCTCCACCATACCGCTGCACGACCAGCTCTACCCTCACCTACTGTATCCTCACCCATCCCTCGTAGATTGTGAGCCCTCGCGGGCAGGGTCCTCGCTCCGACTGTACCAGTCGCTGTCACATTGTGTTCAAGATTATTGAAATTGTTCTTGTATTATACCCCCTTTTTCACATGTAAAGCGCCATGGAATAAATGGCGCTATAATAATAAATAATAATAATAATAATAATAAGTTATCCTTATAGCGGGGCTCTAAAAGTGTCACCAACCAGTAATGACTGTCACCCAACATTTTGACAACGCGAAGGTCACGTTTAAGGCAGCGTAACATAAAGTCAGCCATGTGTGCCAGACTGGTAACGGGCAAGACTTCCGTGTCCTCACCAAGATGACGGCTGACCATGCTCTCCTCCTCCTACTCCTCCTCCCCCCTGTCCTCAGGCCACCCACGCTGAACTGACGGTATGACAGTTGTACAGGTACTACCATCTACAGCGCATGATACAAGCTCCTGTTCTTCCTCCTCCTCCTCCTCCTTCTCCTCTCCCTCATTGTCCCCAATGCACATTGGGATGAGATGAGGCTGGGCTGTGTGTAATCGACCGCTACGGCTTCTTGATCCATCTCATCATACTCTGGCTGCAATGCCTCCTCTTTAATTCTCTGTAGAGAGCGTTGCAAAAGACAGACAAGTGGAATGCTGACGCTAATGATGGCGTCATCGCCACTCACCATCTTGGTGGACTCCTCAAAGTTTGTCAAGATGGTACATATGTCAGACATCCAGGTCCACTCCTGAGGTCTTATGTGTGGAGTCTGACCTGAATATCGACGGCCTTGTTGCAGCTGGTACTACACAACTGCTCTCTTCTGCTCACAAATCCTTTGCAACATGTGGAGGGTAGAGTTCCAACGTGTGGGGACATCACACACCAGTCGGTGTGACGGAAGCTGCAAACGCTGCTGCAACACAGCAAGAGCGGCGGAAGCTGTAGCCGACTTGCGAAAATGAGCTGACAGGTGGCGTACTTTGACGAGCAGATCTGGCAACTCGGGGTACGATTTAAGAAACCGCTGAACCACGAGGTTAAGCACATGAGCCAGGCATGGTACATGTGTGATCTCGCCTCGCCTCAGAGCCGCCACCAGGTTACGGCCATTGTCACACGCGACCATGCCTGGATGTAGATTCAGCGGTCTCAGCCACAGATCTGCCTGCTCTTTCACAGCTGTCCACAACTCACAAGCAGTGTGAGGTTTCTCACCTAAGCTTATGAGTTTCAGCACAGCCTGATGCCGCTTGGCAGAGGCAGTACTGCTGTGCTTCCAGCTTGTAACTGATGCAGTGATATTGTTAGAACCCTCCAGTTAGTTTTTGCTATCTTGAGTTTTGCGATCACGTGACCAGCTGCCAATATATTCCAGCTCCGCCCTTCTGGCTTTGCTGGACTTCAGTGTTTTTTGCCTGTCTCTCTAGACAGGTGCTTCGGTGCCTATCTCTGTCTAGTTTGCTTTGTCCTCTGGGACCTCTAGTACTTTTTGTCAGTTTGTCTTTTTGCTCTGCAACAACTTCTGTTAGGAGGTGTCCCATTTTTGTCCCAGTCCTTAGTTCTTTTAGGGACCCCTCCCTTTATTCTATAGGTCTCCGTTCAGACTAGTCGAAGATGAAGGCGGGTCTGTTCACAAGGAACAGGCTGCCTGCTACATCGTAGGGATTCAGCTTAGTCTTACTGTAGGGACAGCTTTTCCCATTCTTTTCTTAGTTTATGTTGCAGATCATAACAGATATCTGAGATGGAGGCTGAACTTGAGGAGGAGGAGGAGGATGATGCGCAGGAGCTGTACACAGTGGGGGCAACTCTGACTGACATAGGGCCCGCAATCCTCGGTGTGGAGAGGATGTGTTCCGTCCAAAGGTCTGACTGGGTTCCGGCTTCCACTATGTTTACCCAGTGTGCCGTCAGGGAGATGTACCGTCCCTGGCCACAAGCACTTGTCCACGTGTCCGTTGTCAGGTGGACTCTCCCAGTAACTGCGTTGTTGAGGGCACGGCAGATGTTTTGGGACACGTGCTTGTGTAGTGCGGGGATGGCACACCGGGCAAAATAGTGTCGGCTGGGGACCGAGTACCGAGGGACGGCCACCGCCATAAGATTGCGGAAGGATTCCGTCTCCACCTGCCTAAAATGCAGCATTTCCAACGCAAGCAGTCGTGAAAAATGTGCGAATTTAGAACTGTGGCCTGTAGGACGTTGGCTGGGAATTTCTGCTTTCAAAGCTCTGTGATATGGATAATTGAACGCTGTGGTGGGACGTGGACGTGGACGTTGATGCTGTTTCTTGAGAAACTGCCATAACAAGTGAAAACTGAGAGGAGGGGGCATAATTGCATGCAGTATGGACAGGGGATTGCCTCGCACACACAACAGGGGGTTCTATTGCAACAGTAGAAGAAGCAGTGGTGACACCCGCTGACACTGGTCGTGGACCCTGGGGTTCACCCCACAAAGTCGGGTGATTTGCTGCCATGTGCCTGATCATGCTGGTGGTGGTCAGGCTGGTAGTTTTGTCACCCCTGCTGATGCTGGCATGGCAGGTGGTACAAATTGCCATTTTGGGGTTATCAGCAGAGTCTTTAAAAAAATTCCAGACTCTGGAAGACCTACAGGTTGTACTGGCAATGTCCCTCGTGTTGGTGTTGCGGGGAACTGTTGCCTGCCTTCTGTGTGTGGCCACCACACTGCTTCTTCCTGCCTGTTGGGGTACTCTGCCTCCCTCACCCTGTGTGCTGCTGGCCTCGCTCTGCATGTCCTCCTGCCACGTTGGGTCAGTTACTAGATCATCCACCACCTCCTCCTCTTCCACTTGCGCACCACGATCCTCCTCCTCACTTCCTGGCAATTGTGTCTCGTCATCGTCCACCTCTTGTGACAAATTGCCAGCGTCGACTTCCTGTGGCCGTGGCTGTTCAAATATTTGGGCAGTGCTACATGGGATCTCCTCTTCCACCACTTCTAGCAGAGCAGGCGAGGGGCACAAATCTGGAAATGGAGCAGTGAACAGCTCTTCAGAGTGTCCAAGTGTGGGATCAGTTGCTGTCTGACGACACTCGGCATGGTGGGAGGAAGGAGCATCAGGGTGAGGAGGAGTATGCAGTCGAGACTCACGGCTACTAAGATTTGACCGTGTGGAAGACAGACCGGAGGTGGTGGTGCCCAGGTAACTGGAAGTATTATCTGCTATCCAATTAATAACCTGTTCACACTGATCAGTTCGCAATACTGGTGTTGTTCTGTGCTTCCCTAGTAATTCGGTCAAGAAGTGGGAGCGAGAAGATATGTCTGTTGGTTGTGGCACATTTTCACCTTGGCCATGGCCCCGTCCTCTGCACGCACCATCACCAGAATGTCCAGTTCCACGTCCCTTGCGACGCGCCTTGCCCATTGTAAAGGAAGTAAAACAGCTTACACTCGCACTATCAATGGTAAAAGGGTAATAAAAAGTAGATTAGAACCGTGGAAGAGGAAAATCTCAGTTCTCTTTCTCTGGCCTACACCCGACTCTTTTAAACAATCTGAACAATCAGGGAGAAACTATTACTGTTTTTCTTTACGGAAAAAATACCAAAAGCTGAATAATAGAGATTTTTTACTGTGGAATGGCAAAACCACAGTTATTGTTTACTGGGGTATACCAGACAATTTTAAAAAGATATATTTGCGGCTGAACAGTGAGCGACACACTCAAATTGGTTTTTTTTAGGTAAAAATGGCAGAAAAGTGGATAATACAGAGGTTTGAACCGTGGAACTGCAAATCCACACTTTTATTTCTCTAGCCTACACCAGACTATTTTCAACAAATATATTTGCGTCTGAACAATCAGGGAGACACTATTAATTTTTTTTTTTTACGGCAAAAAATGCCAAAAGCAGGATAACAGAGATTTTTTACCGTGGAACGGCAAAACCACAGTTATAATTTACTGGTGTATACCAGACTCTTTTAAACAGATATATTGGTGTCTGAACAATCAGGAGACACTATTGCTGTTTTTCTTTCCGGAAAAAATACTAAAAGCTGGATAATAGAGATTTTTTACCGTGGAACGGCAAAACCACAGTTATAATTTACTGGTGTATACCAGACTCTTTTCAACAGATATATTGATGTCTGAACAATCAGGAGACACTATTACTGTTTTTCTTTATGGCAAAAAATGCCAAAAGCAGGATAATACAGAGATTTGACCCGTGGAACTTCAAAACCACAGTTATAGTTATGTGACGTACACCAGACTCTTTTAAACAGATATATTGGTGTCTGACCAGTCAGGGAGACACTATTACAGTTTTTTTTTACGGCAAAAAATGCCAAAAGCTGGATAATACAGAGATTTGACCCGTGGAACTGAAAAACCACATTTATAGTTATGTGGCGTACACCAGACTCTTTAAAACAGATATATTGGTGTCTGACCAGTCAGGGAGACACTATTACAGTTTTTTTTACGGCAAAAAATGCCAAAAACAGGATAGTGCAGAGATTTGACATGTGGAACTGCAAAACCACAGTTATATTTTTCTGGCCTACACCAGACTCTTTTAACCACTTCGCGCCAGAGCCTGTTTTTGCCTTCGTGACCGGGCCAATTTTTTAAATTCTGACCACTCTCACTTTATGAAGTAATTACTCTGGGACGCTTCAACAGATTCCCCTGATTCTGAGATTGTTTTTCGTGACATATTGTACTTCATGATAGTGTTAAAATTTCTTCGATATGACTTGCATTAATTTGTGAAAAAATCGGAAATTTGGCGAAAATTTCGCAATTTTCAAACTTTGAATTTTCATGCCCTTAAATCAGAGAGATATGTCACACAAAATAGTTAATAAATAACATTTCCCACATGTCTACTTTACATCAGCACAATTTTGGAACCAAAATTTTTTTTTGTTAGGAAGCTATAAGGGTTAAAAGTTAACCAGCGATTTCTCATTTTTCCAACAAAATTTACAAAAACATTTTTTTAGGGACCACATCTTATTTGAAGTGACTTTGAGGGGCCTTTATGACAGAAAATACCCAAAAGTGACACCATTATAAAAACTGCACCCCTCAGGGTGCTCAAAACCACATTCAAGAAGTTTATTAACCCTTCAGGTGTTTCACGGGAATTTTTGGAATGTGGAAGAAAACAATGAACATTTAACTTTTTTTCACAAAAATGTTACTTTAGACCCAAATTTTTTATTTTCACAAGGGTAACAGGAAAAAATGGAATACACAATTTGTTGTGCAATTTCTCATGAGTGCGTTGATACCCCATATGTGAGGGAAAACCACTGTTTGGGCGCACTGCAGGGTTTGGAAGTGAAGGAGCGCCATTTGACTTTTTGAATGTAAAATTTGTTTGAATAATTAGCGGACGCCATGTCGCATTTGGGGAGCCCCTAATGTGCCTAAACAGTGGAAACCCCCACAAGTGACACCATTTTGGAAACTAGACCCCTTAGGGAACTTATCTAGATGTGTGGTAAGCACCTTGCACCCCCAGGTGCTTCACAGAAGTTTATAATATTGAGCCGTAAAAATAAAATGTTCACATTTTTCCCACAAAAAATGTTTTTCATCCCCTAATTTTGCATTATCATAAGGATAATAGGAGAAATTGCACAATGAAATTTGTTGTGCAATTTCTCCTGAGTACGCCGATACCCCATATGTGGGGGAAAACCACTGCTTTGGTGTACGGCAGGGTTCGGAAGAGAAAGGAGCGCTATGTTGGCTGGGATAGGTTGCAGACACCATGTCACATTTGAAGAGTCGCTGACATGCCGAAACAGCAGAAACCCCCACAAGTGACACCATTTTGTAAACTACACCTCTCAAGGAATTCATCTAGGGAAGTAGTGAGTATTTTTTAATTTTTTAATTTATACCATTGGGCAGTGAAGAAAACATAATTATATTTTTACCACAAAAAAAATGTTTTACCCTCAGATTTTACATTTTCACACAGGGCAATGGGTAAAAATGGTGCCGAAATGTGTCACACAATTTCTTCTAAAAGTGGCAATACCCCATATGTGGCTATATCGTACCGCTCAGCCGTACGGCGAGATCTGGGGGGGGACGGAGCACTATTTGACAATTGGAGAACAAATTATTGTAGAATAGGCATTTGGATTTGGGAGCACAAAATTTTCTGAATTTCTTTTGGGGGGCAACGGCCATTTCACTTTTCCAGAGCCTTTATGCTACCAGTAACTTGGAAGTCCCTTATATTTTTAATAGAAGACGGACCTGAGTGGGGACCAACTTTTTTTGAGGACTGAGTTGAAGCTTTGATTGGGAACATTTTACATATTGTTTATCCGGCGCCCTATGCTGAGCACTTACATCGGGGTTTCCATCTAAATTTCCAAGTGATGTAATTCAGATGAAACCCCTGCGGGATCCATTCACTGTAATGAGGCAGCAGAGATAATCTGGACTCCGTCTGGCCTCTGTTTAGCGGTGTTCTTTTTTTCAGAAGTGCACAAAACTGTGGCTAACCGCTCTTTTATGCACGCCTAAAAAAACTGACACCGTGGGATCATAGGCCAGACGGCATCCACAGTGGCCTATATCTGCCTCATTACAGGGAATCTTCCGTCATGGGTTCCGACTGAATCACGTATTTCAGAGATTTACACGGAAACTCTGGTGTAAGTGCTCAGCGCAGAGCGCAGGATAAATGTGAGCAGAGCCTTGCTGCGATCTTTGGGAGACATTATAAACAAATCAGTAGCAGGTGAAGAATTGGTTTTATTTATATTTTAAGCCGTTCCTCGTTCGGTATAAGTGATGAGATTACTTTATTCTTCGGGTCGGTGCGATTACAGAGATACCAGATTTATATCGGGTTTTTATGACTGACAGCTGTCACACACTAAACGACGCCTTTTTTTGCAAAATCTAGTTTTTGCATCGCCATATTTTGAGAGCTATAATTTTTCCATATTTCGGCCGACAGAGTCATGTGACGGCTTGTTTTTTGTGGGACGAGTTGACATTTTTATTGGTACCATTTTTGGGTACGTGACATTTTTTGATCGCTTTCTATTTCGTTTTTTGGGAGGTAAGATTAACAAAACCAACAATTCTGGAATTGTTTTTTGAGGGTTTTTTTATGCCGATCTGCGTGTGGTAAAAGTAATAAGTCAGAATTATTCTTCGGGTCAGTACGTTTGCAGCGATACTACACTTACTGTATATTTTTTTATGTTTTGCCGCTTTTACACAATAAAACAATTTTATAGAAAAAATATTTTTTTTGCATCGCTTTATTCTGAGAGCTTTAACTTTTTTATTTTTTGGCTGATGGAGCTGTATAGCGGCTTTTTTTTTGCAGAACAAGATGACGTTTTCAGTGGTGCCATTTTTATTTCCATTTTGCTTTTTGATCTCATTTTTTCCCCTTTTTGTTTGACGATATGATGAAAAAGCATAGTTTTTTGCTCCGTTTTTTATTTATTTTTATTACGGTGTGCACAGAAGGAGTTAATTAGTGTGACAATTTTATAGATCTGGTTGTTTCGGACGCGGCGACACAAAATATGTGTACTCTTTTTGTTTTTGCCTAAATATACGGATTTATTGGTTTAATATTTTATTTATTTTTATTTATTTTGTGATTTTTTTTAACAGTTTGAAAAAAATTTTTAGACTTTTTTTACATTTTTACTTAGTCCCTATATGGGACATTAATTTTTATTTTTCTAATCACTGTTCTCATGCAATGTAATAGACATGTATTACATTGCATGAGAAGTTTGCTGACAGTTTTACACTGTCTGTCTCCTGCCAGGCTTCAGCTGCAGGCTGAGCCTAGCAGGACATCATATATGGCAGATCTGGAGGCGGTCATGTGACCTCCAGCTGCCATAACAACGGCAGTTCCTGGAAGGCATCAGGGGGCAGTCGGAGAGGTAAGTGGACGACCCCCTCTCCTCTCACTATCTTCTATATGCCGCGATCCTTATAGATCGCGGCATATAGAAGATAGCAAAGGGTTAACATCATTGGGACCTGATCCAATCAGGTCCCGATGATGTTCCCTGTCAGAGCTGTCGCTCTGAACCGCAACCGCAGCACTTTCAGGACCCTGGGGATCCTGAGGGCTGCGGGACCACCAACCGTTCTTAAACGTCGGTGCTGCACAGAGCCCAGGCAGCGCTGACGTTTATGTACAGTGGGCAGTCGGGAAGCGGTTAAACAGATATATTGGTGTCTGACCAGTCAGGGAGACACTATTACTGTTTTTTTTACGGCAAAAAATGCAAAAAGCAGGATAATACAGAGATTTGAGCAGTGGAACTGCAAAACCACAGTTATAGTTATGTGGCGTACACCAGACTCTTTAAAACAGATATATTGGTGTCTGACCAGTCAGGGAGACACTATTACAGTTTTTTTTACGGCAAAAAATGCCAAAAACAGGATAATACAGAGATTTGACCCGTGGAACTGCAAAACCACAGTTCTATTTTTCTGGCCTACACCAGACTCTTTTAAACAGATATATTGGTGTCTGCCCAGTCACAGACATACTCAATTTTTCTTTTTTGGGGGGGGATACCAAAAGGTTAATAAGACGCGTATTTGGACAGTCTGACTGAGGAAAAAAAAAATACAGGATTTAGATGAAAAAAAAATAATTTTTCCTGGCCCCTGAGACCGGGGTGATAAGTCTAGCAATTTGACCAACAGGAGTACACAGGACTGTAATGCAGCGTTTGCTGGTATAACCGCTGTGTCTCCTATACAGCCTGCCTGCCTGATATCTGGGATGGATATTAGTCCTGAGAAGGACTGTTTGTTTGATTTGGCAGGCTTTAGAGACCCTACACTACCTATTTCGCAGTATAAATCTCTCCCTAGCTCAGCAGCACTCTCCCTACACTGTCTGATCCGGAGCGACTGTGTCTAAGATGGCGGCGCCCGGTTTTAAATACTCGAGGTGACGCTGTGCGGCCAGCCAATCACTGTAATGCCCACAAACAACATGGCTGCAGCATTACAGTGACTGGCTGGCAATCCCTGCATGTTCATTTGCTCTGTAAAGAGCGCCAAACGTGCAGGGCGGAGACCGGAGCTCCTGCCCGAGTAACCCGGAAATGCTCGGTGCTCGCCGAACATCCCGAGTAGCGTGATGCTCGGGCGAGTAACGAGCAGTGTCGAGCATGCTCGCTCAACACTACCTCTGACCTCCATATCTCTTCCAAGGGGCACTGAAGTGCCTCCAAATTTTTGGCAGCCCTTTCATTCACTGGATAGGCCAACACTATGGGAGACGCTCTCCTTTCTAATGGGAATTTGTTGTTACTGTGGCCCTGCTCTATTTCTCTTTAAATTGTTAGTGGGGTTTTTGCTAAATTTGGTCAGCCGTTGGACTCACTGCATACCCTATTTCTGTATAGCAGACTCTCTCCTTTCTAATGGGAATTTGTTGTTACTGTGGCCCTGCTCTATGTGTCTTTAATTTCTTAGTGGGGTTTTTCCTAAATTTATTCAGCCGTTTGACTCACTGCATACCCTATAACTGTATAGCATACCCTCTCCTTTCTAATGGGAACGTATCGTACTTGTTACTGTGGCCCTGCTCTATGTGTCTTTAAATTCTTAGTGGGTTTTTTCCTAAATTTGGTCAGCCGTTAGACTCAATGCATACCCTATAACTGTATAGCAGACTCTCTCCTTTCTAATGGGAATTTGTTGTTACTGTGGCCCTGCTCTATGTGTCTTTAATTTCTTAGTGGGGTTTTTCCTAAATTTATTCAGCCGTTGGACTCACTGCATACCCTATAACTGTATAGCAGACCCTCTCCTTTCTAATGGGAACATGTCGTATTTGTTACTGGGGCCCTGCTCTATGTGTCTTTAAATTCTTAGTGGGGTTTTTCCTAAATTTGTTCAGCCGTTAGACTCACTGCAAACCCTATGACTGTATAGCAGACTCTCTCCTTTCTAATGGGAATTTGTTGTTACTGTGTCCCTTCTCTATGTGTCTTTAATTTCGTAGTGGGGTTTTTCCTAAATTTGGTCAGCCGTTGGACTCACTGCATACCCTATAACTGTATAGTAGACCCTTTCCTTTCTAATGGGATCATGTCGTATTTGTTACTGTGGCCCTGCTTTATGTATCTTTAATTTCTTAATGGGGTTTTTCCTAAATTTGGTCAGTCATTGGACTCACTGCATACCCTATAACTGTAGAGCAGACTCTCTCCTTTTTAATGGGAACATGTTGTACTTGTTACTGTGGCCCTGCTCTATGTGTCTTTAAATTCTTAGTGGGGTTTTTCCTAAATTTGGTCAGCCGTTAGACTCACTGCATACCCTATAACTGTATAGCAGACTCTATCCTTTATAATGGGAATTTGTCGTTACTGTGGCCCTTCTCTATGTGTCTTTAAATTCTTAGTGGGGTTTTTCCTAAATTTGGTCAGCCGTTGAAAGCTGCTTTAGAGGACTACCTGGGAGAAATGACAGCTGGGTAGATATGGTTTCCCAAGTCCTTTCACCAAGCTAAAGAATTTGGCTGTGGTGAAACACAACTCAGCAAAAAAAGCTATGGACTGGCTCAATACCGTCCCTGGCCACATTCACCTGTCCACGTGTTTGTGGTTAGGCAGTCCTTCCCAGTAAGTGCACTGGGGAGAGCACGGGTAATGTTGTCGGACCCGTGCTTGTGGAAGGCGTAGACGACACCGGGAGAAACAGTGACAGCTGGGGACTGAGTATGGACACCCGGCCGCCGCCGGCATGAGGTTATGAAAAGCTTCCGCCTCCACAAGCCTAAAAGGCCATATTTCAAGTGAAAGCAGCTTTAGAGGACTACCTGGGAGAAATGACAGCTGGGTAGATATGGTTTCCCAAGTCCTTTCACCAAGCTAAAGAATATGGCTGTGGTGAAATACAACTCAGCAAAAAAAGCTATGGACTGGCTCCGTACCGTCCCTGGCCACATTCACCTTTCCACGTTTGTGGTAAGGTGGTCCATCCCAGTAAGTGCACTGGGGAGGGCACGGGTAAAGTTGTGGGACCCGTGCTTGTGGAAGGCGGAGACGACACGGGGACAAATATTGGCCGCTGGGGACTGAGTATGGATACCCGGTTGCCGCCGCCATAAGATTGTGGACAGCTTCCGCGAGCCTAAAAGGCCACATTTCAAGTGCAAGAAGCTGTCAAAAATTTGGCAGTATAGTATTTCAGCCTGTGCGTTGGTGGGTGGCTGGCTGCATACTTGCGCTTGCATTCCAAGGAATGGGGTAGGGACAACTGAACGCTGCACTGGGACAAGGACGTGGACGGTGATTGTTGCAAGTCTGCAACGACAGGTGCATGGCGGGAGGCATCTTCGCATGCACCAAGGATCACTTATGATGGGCACAATTTTAGGCAGTGACCTGGTTGTCAGAGATGCTTCCAGAGGTCTTTCCCATGCTGTTCCCATGTCTTTTCAGCACTGTATGCATGTGTCTGACGATGTGTCACACACCACATGGCCAGATAAGGTTGTAAAATGTTAAAATGACATTTCCTGGTGAATGCATTTGTCTTGGTTGAAAGCAATGCAAAAGTGCAAAAACGCATCAAAAACGCTACGCTTGAACATAGCCCAAGGTGTGGAGGAGTATTTTTGCTTTTGGTTATTTATTTTGCCTTATATACAAGTCATTACCCTGGAAAGGATGTTCCTTAACAAATTTCCCAGGAAAATCCATTTTGGTTTAGTTTTTCATGTTTTATTGTGAGTCCGTAAAAGTGGTGTAATACTCTGACAACGTTGTTGACAGCAGTGATCTGGGAGTCAGAGATGCTTCAAGGGGTCTTCCCCATGCTGTTCCCATGTCATTTGAGCACTGTACCCAATTTTTAGGCCCTCTGCAGACCGCCAGGGGGAGCCGCCTGAAAAATGCTCTGGAGGTGACCGAGCTTCAGCAACACGTGAGTAGCTGTCCTGGAGCGCATTTTGTGGAACCGAAGGTAGGACTGCCTGATATTTTTTATGGTAAACAGCAAGATTTTTTTTCCTTTAAAAATGCTTGTTTGTTATATTTTCATTTGAGACCGAGGTCCTCTGGGAATGAATCACAGCGCATTGGTTTTATTATGTCGCTTTTGCGCAAAAAACCACAGGGGTGAGCCTTTTCTCTCCAACCTAATAATCCTTGTTTAAGTTCTGTTGAGGAATTTTTTTCTGCTATGGGGCTATTATATGACGATCCTGATCAAATCTCATCTGCTGAATCAGAACTTAGACGTTTATATCAGGGGTCAGATGATGTTGAAATTTATTGCACACACTTCAGGAGATGGGCTTCAGAAGTTAAGTGGAATGATTCGGCGCTGAAAAGTTTATTTCTTGCTAGTCTGAGTGAAAGGGTTAAGGATTTGCTAATTGCATTCCCTGCACCTGAGACTCTGCAGGAAGCTATGCAGTTAGCTGTTCGTGTGGACAGGAGAATAAGGTCCAGGGTCAATGATGTAACAACTCCTGTAACTTCAGGTCCTAGTTTCCAGAAAATCTGCTCTGACAGCGGAGAACCAATGGAGGTTGGGGCAATGTCTCTCCGCTCTCAAGAAAGAGATCGGAGATTCGACGAAGGTTTGTGTCTTTATTGTGGTAAAGCTGATCATTTGATTAAGTATTGTGAGCGTCATTTAAGTAAAGAAAAAAAAAAGGTCAGTTACGCCCGTATAGATGGTTTACGCTCTGCAGGAGTGTTCCTTTCTGGGTGTACTACTCTGCAGGGAGATTTGATTGAATTTCAGGTATTTGTGGATTGTAGTTCAACACTTAATGTGATTGATAAAGGGTTTTTGGAAAAACTTAAATTGAAATCCAAACCTTTGTCATCTACTATTTCTGTGGTTGCAATTGATAACACTCATTTGAAATGTATTACTCACAAGACCGCTGCATTTCCTCTCACTATCAATAGAGTTCACCAAGAAATTTTGGACTTGGTTGTTTTGGATAATTTGCCCTCTCCAGTTGTTCTAGGATTGCCTTGGTTAAAACTGCACAATCCTTTGTTGGACTGGTCTACTAATGTGAATAAGTCTTGGAGTCCAAAGTGCTATGATAAATGTTGTAATGGTCGCATTGCGGCTGTGGAAAAAGGGGAATTACCAGTACCTATTCAAGATTTTTGGAGGGTTTTTTCAGAGGAGGAGTCGCAAGTTTTACCTCCTCATAGGGATTATGATTGCGCCATTGAGTTTGTTCCAGGTGCTACTCTTCCCAAAAGTCGCTTGTTTAATCTTACTATCCCTGAAAGAAAGGCCTTGGAGGAGTACATAGAGACTAGCCTGGCTGCTGGTCACATTAGACCTTCTAAATCGCCTGTGGCAGTCGGATTCTTCTCTGTTAAAAAAAAGGACGGCAGTTTATGTCCATGTCTGGATTTTCGTGAAATTAATAAGATTACCGTACACAATTCCTACCCATTGCCGTTAATTACTGACTTGTTTAACCAGTTAGTGGGAGCCAAGTGGTTCTCAAAAATTGATCTCCGAGGGGCATACAATTTGTTACGTGTGAAGGAGGGTGATGAATGGAAAACTGCTTTTAACACTCCGGTAGGTCATTTTGAGAATCTGGTGATGCCCTTCGGTCTTACCAATGCACCTGCATTTTTTCAGAACCTTATTAATGACATCCTGAGACTTTGATTGGTAAGAATGTGGTTGTGTATTTGGATGACATTTTGATTTATTCACCAGATTTAGAGTCCAATTGGCAGAGTGTATGTGAAGTTTGGCAGTTATTGAGTGATAATTCACTCTTTGCTAAGCTGGAGAAATGTGAGTTCGCTGTGCAGAAAATTAGTTTTTTGGGCTACATTGTCTCCAGCGAGGGCTTTGAGATGGACCCTGTGAAGGTTCAGGCTGTGCAGGAATGGCCTAGGCCTATTGGTTTGAAATCTATACAGAGGTTTTTGGGTTTTGCCAATTATTACAGGAAATTCATTAAGAATTTTTCTGCAATTGTTAAACCTCTAACCGATCTCACCAGGAAAGGTGCGAATACGACCCAGTGGACTACTGAAGCCATTGAAGAGTTTGACTATCTCAAAGAGAGGTTCAGTTCTGCCCCTATCCTTATACAGCCTGATGAGACCAAACCTTTTTTGGTCGAGGTTGATGCTTCATCGGTGGGGGTCGGAGCAGTTTTGTCTCAGGAGATCAAGGGTGGAGTACATCCTTGTGCCTTCTTTTCGAAAATAATTTCGGAAACTGAACTGAATTATGATGTTGGAAATCGGGAGTTGCTGGCTATTAAACTTGCGTTTGAACACTGGCGTCATTTTTTGGAAGGCGCTAGATTTCCTATTCAGGTTTTCACAGATCATAAGAATTTGATCTATCTGGATGCTGCCCAGCACTTGAATGCCCGTCAAGCTAGGTGGGCACTTTTTTTTTCTCTGTTTCATTTTTCTGTTACCTATATCCCTGGTACTAAGAATGTTAAAGCCGATGCTTTATCTCGCAGCTTCTCTCCTACGGTCGGTGCCGAGGAGGAGGAGAGCATTTTGCAGAAAGGAGTTGTGGTGGCGGCATTGGACTTCGATTTGGAGAATGGGATTCTGAATGCTCAAGATGATGCTCCATCTAACACTCCCCATGGGAGGTTGTTCGTGCCTAGAGCCTTTAGGAGAGATTTGTTTGTGGAGTGTCATGAGTCTCGGTTGGCAGGTCATCCAGGAGTTTCGGAGACTAAGAGACTTATCAGTCGCAGTTTTTGGTGGCCTGGATGGCAGAAGGAAGTCATCAAGTGGATGCGTCAGTGTACTGTGTGTGCTAGGTCAAAGGCTTCACATACTCCTGCTGCGGGGTTGCTTTGCCCTCTGGAGGTTCCTAGTGCGCCTTGGACGCATCTCACTATGGATTTTATTATCTGGGTGGTCGTAGACCGTTTTAGTAAGATGTGTCATTTGGTTCCATTCATTAAGTTGCCCTGCGCCAAGACACTCGCTAAGGCATTTGTTAAGGAGATTGTCAAGCTCCATGGCGTTCCCACAGATATTGTTTCTGATAGAGGACCTCAGTTTGTGGCTCGCTTTTGGCGTGCCTTTTGTGGCAGGTTGGGAGTTCATTTGTCATTTTCATCTGGTTATCATCCTGAGTCTAATGGACAGACTGAAAGAAAGAACCAGGATGTTGAACAGTTTTTGCGTTGTTTTGTGGCAGACAATCAAGAGGTGTGTTCTGAGTTTCTGCCTCTCGCAGAATTTGCTCTTAACAATCATACATCCTCCTCTGCTGGGTGTTCTCCTTTTTTTGTTGCACTGGGAGACATCCGTCTTTTGGTTCGTTCTCCAAATTGGGGTCGGCGGTGCGGGAGGAGGAGAATTTTTCCAGTGATTTGGAGAGAGTTTGGACTAATGTACCTTGTAACCTGCAAGAGGTTAACAAGAAGTCCAAGAAGTATTTTGACAGAAAACGTAAAGAGGTTTTGTTTACTGTGGGTGACATGGTTTGGTTGTCCTCGAAGAACTTGCGGTTGAGGATTCCCTCTAAAAAACTGGGTCCTAAGTTTGTGGGTCCACTTAAAGTGCTTCAGGTTGTTAACCCATCTGCTGTCAGGTTGGATGTCCCTACTTCCTGGAAGATTAATCCTGTGTTTCATGTTTCCTTGTTGAAAAAGGCTGACGTTTGTAATAGGGACGCCACTGTCACAGTTCCTCCTGTGGTGGAAGACGGTGAATATGAAATTTCTCGTATTTTGAATTCAAGATGGCATAGAGGGAAATTACAGTATCTTGTCTCCTGGAAGGGTTTCGGTCCCGAAGACAACTCCTGGGTAAGGACGGATGATGTCTCTGCTCCTAGGCTTTTTAAAGCTTTCCACAGGAGGTTTCCTGATAGGCCTGGGCCTGGAGGATCCGGAGGATCCTCATAGAAAAGGGGGTACTCTTAGAACCCTCCTGTTAGTTTTTGCTATCTTGTGTTTTGCGGTCACGTGACCAGCTGCCTATATATTCCAGCTCCATCCTTCTTTCTTTGCTGGACTTCAGTGTTTTTTGCCTGTCTCTCTAGCCAGAAGCTTCGGTGCCTATCTCTGTCTAGTTTTATTGGTCCTCTGGGACCTCTAGTACTTTTTCTCAGTTTGTCTTTTTGCTCTGCAACAACTTCTGTTAGGAGGCGTCCCATTTTTGTCCCAGTCCTAAGTTCTTTTAGGGACCCCTCCCTTTATTCTATAGGTCTCCGTTCAGACTAGCCGAGGACGAAGGCGGGTCTGTTCACAAGGAACAGGCTGCCCGCTACATCATAGGGATTCAGCTTAGTCTTACTGTAGGGACAGCTTTTCCCATTCTTTCCTTAGTTTATGTTGCATATCTTAACAGTTGGTACCCCTCGTTTAATGAAAGAAAAACCCACAATGGTCACAGAAATAACTTGAATCTGACAAAAGTAATTATCAATTAAAAATCTTTGAAAATGAACAAATGAAAGTCAGACATTGCTTTTCAACCCTGCTTCCACATAATTTAAAAAAATAAATAAACTCATGAAATAGGCCTGGACAGAAATGATGGTACCCCTGAAAATAATGTGACAAAAGGGACATGTTAAATCAAGTTGTGTCCACTAATTAGCATCACAGGTGTCTGCAATCTTGTAATCAATCAGTGGGCCTGTATATAGGGCTACAGATACTCACTGTGCTGTTTGATGACATGGTGTGTACCACACTCAACATGGACCAGAGAAAGCAAAGGAAAGAGTTGTCTCAGGAGATTAGAAGAAAATTATAGACAAGCATGTTAAAGGTAAAGGTTATAAGACCATCTCCAAGGAGCTTGATGTTCCTGTGACTACAGTTGCACATATTATTCAGAAATTTAAGATCCATGGGACTGTAGCCAACCTCCCTGGACGTGGCAGCAGGAGGAAAATTGATGACAAATCAAATAGACGGATAAAGCGAATGGTAACAAAAGAGCCCAGGATAACTTGTAAAGAGATTAAAGGTGAACTTCAAGCTCAAGGAACATCAGTGTCAGATCGCACCATCCGTCGTTGTTTGATCCAAAGTGGACTTCATGGGAGACGATCGAGGAGAACACCATTGTTGAAAAAAAATCATAAAAAAGGCAGACTAGAATTTGCCAAACTACATGTTGACAAGCCACAAAGCTTCTGGGAGAATGTCCTATGGACAGATTAGACAAAAATGGACGTTTTTGGCAAGGCACATCAGCTCTATGTTCACAGACGGAAATATGAAGCATATCAATAAAAGAACACTGTCTCTACTGTGAAACATGGAGGAGGCTCTGCTATGTTCTGGGGTTGCTTTGCTGCATCTGGCACAGGGTATTTTGAATCTGTGCAGGGTACAATGAAATCTCAAGACTATCAAGGGATTCTAGAGAGAAATGTGCTGCCCAGTGTCAGAAAGCTTGGTCTCAGTCGCAGGTCATGGGTCTTGCAACAGGAAAATGACCCAAAACACACAGCTAAAACACCCAAGTGTTAGAACCCTCTTGTTAGTCTTTTTTCTATTTTGTTGGTCACATGACTTTCTGCCTATATAATCCAGCTCCGCCCTTCTGGCCTTGCTGGACTTCAGTGTTTCATTTACTCTTAAGCTAGCCAGGTGCCTTGTACCTAACTCTGTAGTTTGCTTGGTCCTTGGACCACTAGTACTTTTTGTTTGTTTGTCTTTGCTCTGCTACAATTTCTGCTAGGAGGTGTCCATCTATTTACCAGTCCTTAGTTCTTGTAGGGACCCCTCCCTTATATCTATAGGTCTGCGTTCAGACTAGCCGAGGACTTAGGCGGGTCTGTTGACAAGGAACAGGTCCCCCGTTGCATCGTAGGGAATCAGCTTAGTCCTATTGTAGGGACAGTTTTCCTTTCTTTCCTTAGTGCTTGTAGCAGTTCATAATAGTAAGTCCAGCCCAAAACTAAAATAAAACACTCTATGGAAAGAGATCCAGATATCAGCATGGTGTCGGTTCAGCACTTGGCTCATCGCATACAGGGACTCTCTTTGGAGGTGGCCGAGCTCCAACAACACTTGAGTAGCTGTCCTGGAGCGCATTTTGTGGAACCGAAGGTAGGACTGCCAGATTTTTTTTATGGTAAACAGCAAGATTTTTTTTTCCTTTAAAAACGCTTGTTTATTATATTTTCGTTTAAGACCCAGATCCTCTGGGATTTAATGACAGCTCAATGGGTTTATAATGTCACTTTTGCGCAAAGAACCACAAGGATGGGCCTTTTCTCTCCAACCTAATGATCCGTGTCTAAGATCAGTGGAAGATTTTTTTTCTGCTATGGGGTTGTTGTATGACGATCCTGATCGAGTCTCATCTGCTGAAACGGAATAAAGACGTTTGAAGCAGGGATCAGGTGATGTGGAAAATTATTGTACATACTTCAGAAGATGGTCGGCCGAAGTGGAATGGAATGACTCGGCATTAAAATGTCTGTTTCTTGCTGGTCTAGGTGAAAGGGTTAAGGATCTGCTGATTGCCTTCCCAACACCTGGAACCTTGCAGGAGGCAATACAATTAGCTATATGTGTGGACAGGAGACTGCGTGCTAAGATTAATGAAGAGAAATCTATTCCTAGTTTTCAGAGGGTCTGCTCGGAAGGTGGAGAACCGATGGAGATTGGGGCGATGTCACCCCATTCTCAGGAAAAAGACCACAGGTTTGCTAAGGGATTATGTTTTTATTGCAGTAAATCTGACCTCTTTATTAAGAACTGTGTGCTTCGTTTGAACAAAGAAATAAAAAGGTCAGTTACGCCCGTATAGCTTGTTTAAACTCAAAAGGAGTATTTCTTTCTGGGAGCACCTCATTTCAGGAGGAGTTGATTGAATTTTGGGTATTTGTGGATTGTGGTTCTACACTCAATGTGATTGATAAGGGATTTTTGGAAAAATTTAAATTAGAATCCAAACCTTTGTCATCTCCTATTTCTGTGGTTGCTGTTGATGGCTCTCCTTTGAAATGTATTACTCACAAGGTTTTTGAATTTCCCCTCACCATTAATGGTATTCACCAAGAGAATTTGGATTTGGCGGTATTAAATAATTTGCCTTCTCCAGTGGTTTTGGGGTTACCTTGGTTAAAATTGCACAATCCTGTACTGGACTGGTCTACCCATGAAATTAAGTCTTGGAGTCCTAAGTGTCATGATAAATGTTGTAACGGTCACATTGCTGCTGTGGAAAAAGGGGAATTACCTGTACCTATTCAGCATTTTTGGAAGGTTTTTTCTGAAGAGGAGTCGCAAGTTTTGCCTCCTCATAGGGACTATGATTGCACCATTGAGTTTGTCCCTGGAGCTACTCTTCCCAAGAGTCGCTTATTTAATCTGACTATCCCTGAGAGAAAGGCCTTGGAGGAATACATACAGACAAGCTTGGCCGCCGGTCACATTAGACCTTCTAAGTCTCCTGTGGCTGTTGGATTTTTTTTGTAAAAAAAAAGGACGGCGGTTTACGTCCATGTCTGGACTTTCGCAAAATTCATAAAATTACCGTACGCAATTCCTACCCACTGCCATTAATTCCTGACTTGTTCAACCTGTTAGTGGGGGCCAAGTGGTTCTCTAAAATTGATCTCCGGGGGGACATACAATTTGTTACGAATGAAGGAAGGTAATGAATGGAAAACTGCTTTTAACACTCCGGTGGGTCATTTTGAGAATCTGGTTATGCCTTTTGGTCTTACCAATGCACCAGCGTTTTTTCAGAACCTTATTAATGACATCCTAAGACCGTTGATCGGTAAGAATGTGGTGGTGTATTTGGATGACTTTTTGATTTATTCGCCGGATCTGGAGTCTCATTGGCAGAGCATACGTGGGGTATTGCAGTTGTTAAGTGACAATTCACTTTTTGCTAAGCTGGAGAAATGTGAGTTCGCTGTGCAGAGAATTAGTTTTTTGGGCTACATTATCTCCAGCGAGGGCTTTGAGATGGACCCGGTGAAGGTTCAGGTGGTGCAGGAATGGCCTAGGCCTATTGGTTTGAAATCGATACAGAGATTTTTGGGTTTCGCCAATTATTACCGAAAATTCATTAAGAATTTTTCTATAATTGTTAAGCCGCTGACCGATCTCACCAGGAAAGGTGCTAATATGGTTCAGTGGATTACGGAGGCCATTGAGGCTTTTGTGTATCTCAAGGGGAGGTTCAGTTCTGCCCCTGTCCTTATGCAGCCTGATGAGACCAAGCCTTTTTTGGTCGAGGTTGATGCTGTTTTGTCTCAGGAAAACAAGGATGGAGTACATCCCTGTGCTTTTTTTCAAAAAAATTTTCTGAAACCGAACTTAATTACGATGTTGGTAATCGGGAATTGCTCGCTATTAAACTCGCATTTGAACATTGGCGTCATTTCTTGGAAGGTGCTAAATTTCCCATTCAGGTTTTCACCGATCATAAGAATCTGATCTATCTTGATGCTGCCAAGCGCTTGAATGCCCGTCAGGCTAAGTGGGCACTTTTTTTTCGCGGTTTAATTTTTCTGTTACTTACATCCCAGGTACCAAGAATGTAAAAGCTGATGCTTTATCTCGCAGCTTTTCTCCCATGGTTGGTACCGAGGAGGAGGGGAGCATTTTACAGGAAGGTGTTGTGATAGCAGCATTGGACTCCGTTTTGGAAGATGGGATTCTGAAAGCCCAGGAGGATGCCCCGTCTAACACTCCCCATGGGAGGTTGTTTGTGCCTAGGAACTTTAGGAGAGATTTGTTTGTGGAGTTTCATGGGTCTTGGTTGGCAGGTCATCCAGGAATTTCTGAGACTTAGAGACTTGTAGGTCGCAGTTTTTGGTGGCCTGGGTGGCAGAAGGAAGTCATTAAGTGGGTGCGTCAATGTACTGTGTGTGCTAGATCTAAGTCTTCACATGCTCCTGCTGCGGGGTTGCTTTGCCCTCTGGATGTTCCTAGTGCACCTTGGACGCATCTTGCTATGGATTTTATTACTGACCTTCCTGCC
This sequence comes from Phyllobates terribilis, assembly GCF_046119375.1. Classification (NCBI taxonomy): domain Eukaryota; kingdom Metazoa; phylum Chordata; class Amphibia; order Anura; family Dendrobatidae; genus Phyllobates; species Phyllobates terribilis. The sequence continues at coordinate 10,649 of NW_027365010.1, read as the reverse complement.
TCTGAGGGCTTCACTGTTATCTGGGTGGTCGTGGACCATTTTAGCAAGATGTGTCACTTGGTTCCTTTCATCAAACTGCCCTGCGCTAAGACACTCGCTAAGGCTTTCGTTAAGGAAATTGTCAGACTCCATGGCGTTCCTAACGACATTGTTTCTGATAGGGGACCTCAGTTCGTGGCTCATTTTTGGCGTGCCTTTTGTGACAGGTTGGGAGTTCATTTGTCATTTTCATCTGGATATCATCCTGAGTCTAATGGACAGACAGAAAGAAAGAACCAGGATGTTGAACAGTTTTTGCGTTGTTTTGTGGCTGACAATCAAGAGGGGTGGTCTGAGTTTCTGCCACTTGCTGAATTTGCTCTTAACAACCATACATCCTCTTCTGCTGGGTGTTCTCCTTTTTCTTGTTGTTCTGGGAGACATCCGTCGTTTGGGTCATTCTCCAAATTGGAATCGGCTGTGCCGGAGGAGGAGAATTTTTCCGGTGATTTTGAGAGAGTTTGGACTGATGTACGTTGTAACCTTCAAGAGGCTAACAAAAAATCTGAGAGGTACTTTGACAGGAAACGTCAAGAGGTTTTGTTTACGGTTGGTGACATGGTTTGGTTGTCCTCTAAGAATCTGCGGTTGAGGATACATTCTAAGAAATTGGGCCTGAAATTTGTAGGGCCGTTTAAGGTACTTCAGGTACTTAACCAATCTGCTGTTAGGTTGGAGGTTCCTACGTCCTGGAAGATTAATCCGGTGTTTCATGTTTACTTATTGAAAAAAGCTGATGTATCGGATTTGGACGCCACTGTCTCTGCTCCTCCGGTGGTGGAAGACGGTGAATATGAAATTTCTCGCATTCTTAATTCTAGATGGCATAGAGGGAGATTGCAGTATCTCGTCGCTTGGAAAGGTTTCGGTCCCGAGGATAACTCCTGGGTAAAGGCGGATGATGTCTTTGCTCCTAGACTTGTCGGAGAGTTTCACAGGAGGTTTCCTGATAGACCTGGGCCTGTAGGATCCGGAGGATCCTCATAGAAGAGGGGGTACTGTTAGAACCCTCCTATTAGTCTTTTTTCTATTTTGTTGGTCACATGACTTTCTGCCTATATAATCCAGCTCTGCCCTTCTGGCCTTGCTGGACTTCAGTGTTTCATTTACTCTTAAGCTAGCCAGGTGCCTTGTACCTAACTCTGTAGTTTGCTTGGTCCTTGGACCACTAGTACTTTTTGCTTGTTTGTCTTTGCTCTGCTACAATTTCTGCTAGGAGGTGTCCATCTCTTTCCCAGTCCTTAGTTCTTGTAGGGACCCCTCCCTTATATCTATAGGTCTGCGTTCAAACTAGCCGAGGACTTAGGCGGGTCTGTTGACAAGGAACAGGTCCCCCGTTGCATCCTAGGGAATCAGCTTAGTCCTATTGTAGGGACAGTTTGCCTTTCTTTCCTTAGTGCTTGTAGCAGTTCATAACACCAAGAATGGCTAAGAGGAAAACATTGGCCTATTCTGAAGTGGCCTTCTATGAGCCCTGACCTAAATCCTATTGAGGATCTTTGGAAAGAGCTGAAACATGTCTTCTGGAAAAGGCAACCTTCAAACACGAGACAACTGGAGCAGTTTGCTCATGAGGAGTGGGCCAAAATAGCTGTCGAGAGGTGCAGAAGTCTCATTGACAGTTACAGGAATCATTTGATTGCAGTGATTGCCTCAAAAGGTTGTTCAACAAAATATTAAGTTAAGAAGAACCATCATTTCTGCCCAGGCCTATTTCAGGAGTTTAATTTTTTTTTTATTTCTGTGGAAGCAGGGTAGAAAAGCAATGTCTGACTTTCATTTGCTCATTTTCAAAGATTTTTAATTTATTACTTTTGTCAGATTCAAATAATTTCTGTGACCATTGTGGGTTTTTCTTCCATTAAATGAGGGGTACCAACAATTTTGACCCCGTGTGTATATTTGTACTCCAAAATGGTGGCACTAAAAAATACAAGACATTTAGCAAAACAAATCCTGTATATGTATATGTCAACAAAAAAAATAGAAAGATTGCCTTGCGATATGCAAGAATAAAAAAAAGTTGCTACTTAACCCTTTTACCCCCGAGGGTGGTTTGCACGTTAATGACCAGGCCAATTTTTACAATTCTGACCACTGTCACTTTATGAGGTAATGACTCTGGAAAGCTTCAACGGATGCCCCTGATTCTGAGATTGTTTTTTCGTAACATATTGTACTTCATGATTTTGGTAAAATTTCTTTGATATCACTTGTGTTTATTTGTGAAAAAAATGGAAATTTGATGAAAATTTTGAAAATTTAGCAATTTTCAAAATTTTAATTTTTATGCCCTTAAATCAGAGAGATATGTCACACAAAATACTTAATAAATAACATTTCCCACATGTGTACTTTACATCAGCACAATTTTGGAACCAAATTTTTTTTTTGTTAGGGAGCTAAAAGGGTTAAAAGTTGACCAGCGATTTCTCATTTTTCCAACAAAATTTACAAAAACATTTTTTTAGGGACCACATCACATTTGAAGTCACTTTGAGAGGTCTTTATGACTGAAAATACCCAAAAGTGACACCATTCTAAAAACTGCACCCCTCAAGGTGCTCAAAACCACATTCAAGAACTTTATTAACCCTTCAGGTGCTTCACAGGAATTTTTAGAATGTGGAAGAAAAAAATGAACATTTAACTTTTTTCACAAAAATGTTATTTTACACCCAATTTTTTTTATTTTCACAGGGGTAACAAGAAAAAATGGACCGTAAAATTTGTTGTGCAATTTCCCCTGGGCACGCAGATACCCTATATGTGGGGAAAAACCACTGTTTGGGCGCACGGCAGGGCTCGGAAGGGAAGGAGCGCCATTTGTCATTTCTTGATTGTGAAAATTTGCTTGAATAATTAGCGGACGCCATGTTGCGTTTGGAGAGCCCTGATGTGCCTAAACATTGGAGCTCCCCAACAAGTGACCCCATTTTGGAAACTAGACCCCCCCAAGGCACCTATCTAGATGCATAGTGAGCACTTGGAACCCCCAGGTGCTTCACAAATTGATTCGTAAAAATGAGAAAGTGTTTTTTTTTCCACTTTTTCATTTTTACGAATCAATTTGCTCGCTATGCATCTAGGTAGGTGCCTTGGGGGGGTTCCAAATGCTCACTATGCATCTAGATAGGTGCCTTGGGGGGTCTAGTTTCCAAAATGGGGTCACTTGTGGGGGAGCTCCAATGTTTGGGCACACAGGGACTCTTCAAATGCAACATGGTATCCGCTAACAATTTGAGCCGATTTTCCATTCAATTTGTTAGCGGACACCATGTTGCATTGCAGAGTCCCTGTGTGCCCAAACATTGGAGCTCCACCACAAGTGACCCCATTTTGGAAACTAGACCCCCCAAGGCACCTATCTAGATGCATAGTGAGCACTTGTAACCCCCAGGTGCTTCACAAATTGATTCGTAAAAATGAAAAAGTGGAAAAAAACACTTTTTCATTTTTACGAATCAATTTGTGATGCACCTGGGGGATCTAAGTGCTCACTATGCATCTAGATAGGTGCCTTGGGGGGTCTAGTTTCCAAAATAGGGTCACTTGTGGTGGAGCTCCAATGTTCCACTTTTTCATTTTTACGTATCAATTTGTGAAGCACCTGGGGGTTCCAAGTGCTCACTATGCATCTAGATAGGTGCCTTGGGGGATCTAGTTTCCGAAATGGGGACACTTGTGGTGGAGCTCCAATGTTTGGGCACACAGGGACTCTGCAAATGCAACTTGGTGTCCGCTAACAAATTGAATGGAAAATCGGCTCAAATTGTTAGCGGACACCAGGTTGCATTTGGAGAGCCCCTGTGTGCCTAAACATTGGAGCTCCCCCACAAGTGACCCCATTTTGAAAACTAGACCCCCCAAGGCACTTATCTAGATGCATAGTGAGCACTTGAAACCCCCAGGTGCTTCACAAATTGATTCGTAAAAATGAAAAAGTGGAAAAAAAAACACTTTTTCATTTTTACGAATCAATTTGTGAAGCACCTGGGGGTTCCAAGTGCTCACTATGCATCTAGATAGGTGCCTTTGGGGGATCTAGTTTCCAAAATGGGGTAAATTGTCAGGAAGCTCCAATGTTTGGGTACACAGGGACTCTCCAAATGCAACATGGTGTCCGCTAACAGTTTGAGCCGATTTTCCATTCAATTTGTTAGCGGACACCATGTTGCATTTGCAGAGTCCCTGTGTGCCCAAACATTGGAGCTCCACCACAAGTGACCCCATTTTGGAAACTAGACCCCCCAAGACACCTATCTAGATGCATAGTGAGCACTTGGAACCCCCAGGTGCTTCACAAATTGATTCGTAAAAATGAAAAAGTGGAAAAAAAAACACTCTTTTATTTTAACTGATTAATTTGTGAAGCACCTGGGGGCTCCAAGTGCTCACTATGCATCTAGATAGGTGCCTTGGGGGGTCTAGTTTGCAAAATGGGGTCAATTGTGGGGGAGCCCCAACGTTTAGGCACACAAAGGGCTCTCCAAACGCGACATTGTGTCCGCTAACAAATTGGAACCATGTCGCGTTTGGAGAGCCCCTGTGTGCCTAAACATTGGAGCTCCCCCACAAGTGCCCCCTTTTTGGAACGGATTCCTGATTTGTCAATTTTATAATATAGTGTTATATGCCAGTTGTGTATTACAACCTGACAAACACTACACAACTGAAGTATGACAACCTGACGAACACTACGTCTGCTGTGTAGTGTTCGTCGGGTTCTCATACGTCAGAAATTAATTCAATAGTCCATGGAGGGATGGTATCTTCTGAAGCAGTCTTTCATGCAGAGGCCAGGTTTGTCGGGGCAGGTGTCACATTGGTAAATGGTGTCCTTGCATATTCCTCTTCGGTAGCACACTCGGCACTTCTTTTTTGACTTACCCTTTTTTCCGCTGTGAGGGATCTGCCCCGGGAAATGCTGGCCCGGTACAATTTGAGGTCCCTCAGTTCCAGAAGTAGTGGGACCCGCTAAGCCACCACTGCCAAATATCAGGGCCTTGATAACTGTCTCCTGAAAGTGAAGATACGACGCAGAAGTCTGGCCTGCACATTGAGACAGAAGGAAAGCGTTGTGCATTGCCATCTGAACAATGTGCACGGCCAGCTTCTTATACCATACCTTGGCCTTTCTCAAAGCACTGTACGGCTGGAGGACTTGATCGGAGAGATCAACTCCCCCCATGTACTTGTACTCCACTACACAGTCTGGTTTGGTGACCTGTGTAGTGGAACCTCTTACAGTGCTGAGGGTGCAGCCATCAACATGTATGGTGGTCAAGAGAAGGACATCCCTCTTGTCCTTGTACTTGACCACCAACAGGTGGTCGCTACATTGGGCTCTGCTCTCACCCCTTCTGAGCAGCTGCCCAATTAGCGTCTTTGGGAGGCCTTTCTGATTTTTGCGGACAGTACCGCAAGCTGCGGTATGTCACGCAGAGAGGGACTTGAAGAGTGGGATACTTGTATAAAAGTTATCCACATACAGGTGATAACCTTTATCCAGCAGTGGGTGCACCAAGTCCCACACAATTTTCCCACTCACTCCCAGAACAGGGGGGCATTCAGGGGGTTCAATCCGGGAGTTCTTCCCTTCATAAACTCTAAACTTGTGAGTGTACCCTGAGGTACTCTCACAAAGTTTATACAGCTTGATCCCGTACCTGGACCTTTTACTGGGCAGGTACTGTCGGAATCCAAGCCGCCCCTTGAAAGAAATTAAGGACTCATCCACGCAGATGTCCCTTTGGGGCACGTACACTTCACCAAACTTGTTGTTGAAGTGCTCGATGACCGGCCGAACTTTGAAAAGACGATCAAAGTTCGGGTCATCGCGTGCAGGACACCTTGCATTATCTTGGTAATGCAAGAACTTGTGGATGGCCTCAAAACGTTTCCGGATCATCACCATTCGGAACACTGGACTGTTATACAAAACGTCAACACTCCAGTATTGCCGAATCTCTGTTTTTTTCAGGATCCCCATATGAAGGACCAGGCCCCAAAACATCATCATTTCTTCTGCGTCTACAGCAGACCAGTTAGAAAATGATGAAGAGGGCTTTTGTTCCAAAAATTGATGAGCATACAAATTAGTTTGGCCCACCATGAGGTTTATAAAATCCTCAGAGAAAAATACTTTGAAAAAGTCTATTTCTGTGAGGCCGGTGGTGTCAAACTTGATTCCTGATTCCGCCACGAAATCAGGAATCAATGGCTCAAAATTTTCGGGGGGTGAGGTCCATATGGGGTCAGTATTGGGGGGCGCTGGAACATCTTCTCTCCTGCGACGACTGCGGGGCGGTCCAGGAGAACCTGAGGAAGAAGAGTAGGAAGAGGAGGACGATGAGGCATCAGAAAAGCAAAGAAATGTGGGATCCTCGCCCTCGCTGTCGGTCTCAGTGTCGGAGGCAACAAAAGAGTATGCCTCCTCCGCTGAATATTGAGTTTGGGATGAGCCGGCCATTTTTTTTTTCCCGTGTATGTGGTGCGTGTGTGTCAGTTCTTTATTTAGTGTGTGTGTGTCAGTGTGCTTGGTGTGAACTTTTTTTTCCTGAAAAAAAAAAGAGAAAAAAAAGAACTACCGTAGGTGGTTCAAACAGCGAGCACGAGTGCGGATCGGTGAACTATGTCACCAATCAACTCTCGGCAGCTGCTGGGTGTGTGCGCGGATGTGGTGCAAAGGTGGGGAGGGGGAATTGACAGGGACAAGAAAAAGAAGAGAAAGAAAAGAAAGAAAGAAAAAAAAAGAAAAAAAGAAAAGTCGTGAAAACAGCGAACACAGAAAAGAAAAAAAGAATAGTCGCGAAAACAGCGAACACAGAAAAGAAAAAAAGAAAAGTTGTGAAAACAGCGAACACAGAAAAGAAAAAAAGAAAAGTCGTGAAAACAGCGAACACAGAAAAGAAAAAAAAAAGTTGTGAAAACAACGAACACAGAAAAGAAAAAAAGAAAAGTCGTGAAAACAGCAAACACAGAAAAGAAAAAAAGAAAAGTCGTGAAAACAGCGAACACAGAAAAGAAGAAAAGAAAAGTCGTGAAAACAGCGAACACAGAAAGGAAAAAAAGAAAAGTCGTGAAAACAGTGAACACAGAAAAGAAAAAAAGAAAAGTCGTGAAAAGCAGCGAGCACGGACGTTGATCAGTGACGTAGACACTGCTCAGCGCTTGGCCGCTGCAGGACGCACGAAAAAAAAAATTGGTAAAAGGAGGGGGGAGGGAGAGGAGGAGGGGGGGAGAGGGGTGGATGAGGTGAGAACAGAGATGCACTTACCAAAGTCTTCTCTGTTCTTCTTTCAGCAGGATCAGCAGCAGGTTCTGGAAGAGGCTCAGGAGCAGGATCCGCAGGATAAGAAGCTGGAGACCGACGACCCAGGAGACAGGAGCAGGAGATCCAGGACCCTGGACAGCAGCCGGACACCGAAGCTGAAGATCCAGCAGCCTGAACAGCTCAGCAGATGCCGGAGCAAGAGATCCAGGACCCTGGAGAGCAGCAGCAGCAACTGGAGCAGGTAGGAGGAGGTCTTGTAGTGTCGCAGAAGATTGTGGAACTACAAGGCCCAGCACAGAGTGATCAGACGTGACCGCTCTGTAGAAATCCTCACCAAGTGTGAGGATCTGCAGGGCGGTCACAGGGTGGTGACAGGCAGGTCACAGGCCAGGTACTCTGATTGGTGTGATTGATGATGACATCGATCACACCAATCAGAGATGGCTGGGGCCTGGGCACGCACCACAGGGGGTTACAGGGAGGTGACAGGCAGGTCACTAGCCGATCACCGCCCTGTGACCGCCGTGTCACCTGTGTTCATGTACTCTGATTGGAGCGATCGATGTCATCATCGATCGCTCCAATCAGAGCTGGCTGGGGGCTGGCAGGGGGCTTGTATGACTTCACAGGGGGTCATGGGGAGGTGACAGGCAGGTCACAAGCCGGTCACCGCCCCGTGACCGCCCTGTTACCGCGCGGTCCCGCTGTGATCGGTGCGATCGATTTGATCGGCGATCGCACCGATCCTAGCAGTTTGGGGAGAGGGCTGGGGTTACTAGGCAACAGCCTAGGATCGGTGCTCTGATTGCCGGAAACAGTGAGAAATGCTGTGATTGGCTGTTCAGAATTGAACAGCCAATCACAGTGATCATGGGTGCGGGGGGGCGGCGCCACCCCCGAGATGCTGGCGCCATCTACCGTGAGGTAAGATGGCACCGGAATTTTAATTTTATCACCGCGACTTCGGTCGCAGTGCCGCTTTAAAGATAGGGCATACTAATACATATCAGGTCCATAAGTCCCAGGGCACAGATACGTATTAGTACGCCTTGGGTCGGAAAGGGGTTAAAGGTGTTTTCCCACGAACCAAAGTTGATTTTAATTCACAGATCTTAGAATAATAATAACTTCTACAATTGGATGTGTTTAAATAAAATGTTCCTGTGCTGAGATAATCTTATAAATGTGCCTCTGCTGTGTAATGGCTGTGTCTGACTGTGCAGGAATATGGTCTGATCATACCACATCTCCTGGGGAGTGGAGGGAGAAAAAAAGTTTACAGATAGGATAGCAGGGGATCGCAAATGATTCTTTCTTTGAAGTAAAGCATTGTTTAAAAACAGGCAGGAAAATGTTTTACCTCACAAAAAGAATCAGCTGTATTCTCATGCTGTAATGTCTGTATACTCTTTTGCGTCCTCACCTTTCCAGGAGATGTGGTATGATCAGATCATGTTCCTGGTTTTCCGTGGGAAAACCCCTTTAAGGCCAAAATAGGCTTGTTTTAAAAGGTTTAAACATTAAAAGTTGTTCTTAATTCAAAATGTAAATAGAAAAGTTAAAAAATTGTGGGAAACTAATTAACCAGAATATAAATAAATGCAGACATTTCTATATAATTATTGGCTCTGTCTAGTTTCTTTCCCTGTAATTGATGATTCACTATGTCTGATGGGCGTCTATTATCTTGGAGGGCTTTCTGTTGCATCAATGAGATTCTACGATTGGGTTTGACCAGATCTTTGGTGTCAGGCTCTCGGGTATCAGATCTTCGGGTCTGGCTCTCGGGTAGCATCTACAAATCTGTTTTTCCCAGGAATAGCATTGATTCTGCAGAAATGCAAACCTTTTCCTAATCTTAGTACCTGCACCCTGTCCAGTATTTTTCCAAGGGTATGTTCACTTGGAGTTTTTAACATGGATGTTGAAGCATATCCAAATATTTGAATTGTTTTTTGATGTGGATCCACTTCAATATCTATGTAAAAAAAAACTCAGTGTGAACATAGGTTTAGAATCAATGGGGAGACCCCAAAGGTCAGAGAACATCACTTTATAAGATTCAAATAATTGTGTGTTTACTGTTATCTAGTTTAGTGATGTCTTTATTTCGAAAAGTTTTGAATACATATTATTAGTGGATATTGATCTTCTTTAGGATAATTTTTTATATTTACTTTTTACTTAAAGGGAACCTATCACCAAAAATAATGATGTTAGCCTGCAGATATGTGGTCAATCTGCAGGTTAACAGCGTTATTATGCTTTCCGGAGCATGCACGCAGCCGGGAGAAAATGAACTTTATTCTCCTGGCTGCATTCGGTTTCAGTCATGGGTGTGGGGGGCGGCGTCGGTCCAGTCAGCGCTCTGAGTATGCAAAGCGGCGGCTGTAACCACGGCCCCAGCCCTGACTGACAGTCCCTCTGCATTGAGGCTCAGCTGTCATTCAGGGCTGGGGGCGTGGTTACAGACGCCGCTTTGCATACTCAAAGCGGTGACTGAATCTGCACCACCCCCTCCTCCATGACTGAAACCGAATTCTGGCAGGGAGAATAAAGGTCATTTTATCCCCGCTGCATTTGGCTGCATGCAGGCGCCGGGCAGCATATTAACGCTGTTAACCTGCTGATTAACCACATATCTGCAGACTAATAATGTTATTTCTGGTGACAGGTTCCCTTTAAAGAATGTAAAGAACAAAAGCTTAAAATCTAACTATATTAAGTAGCCAAAAAACCCAAGAGGTATGACACAGAACATGTATAGTGAAAGCAAATAAAACCAAGTACACAAAGACATAGGGGTGATAATAGAAAATTTTATTAATGAAGTAAGAGGTGATTTGATTAAAGTCAAGGATATATTAGATCCACTGACTTTTATTGATTCAGGGGAAGGCGAAAAAACCCCAATATGGGGGTAAAAAAATTCCTTCCCGACTCCACTTAGGGCAATCAGACTAGTTCCCTGGATCAACTATTATAATACATTTCATTAATCCAGGGGAAGGCAAAAAAACCTCACTGAGCCATCGGCCAATTCAGCTTCAAATGAGGAAAAATTCCTTCCCAACTCCACGCATGGCAGTCAGACTAGTCCCTGAATCATTTACTAAATTATTCTATTATTGATTAGGGGAGTGGATAAATAGTTGGGAGGTGGGGGGCAGCTGTGTTGATCCAGAGGAAGGAGAGAAAAAAACCCTTTATGACATCTGATAATTTGTCCTGATATAAGGGAAAAACAATCCTTCCTGACTCCAAATATGGCAGCCGGAAAATATTCCCTGGATCAAATGCCCATACAGATACTCACCTCATACCCACCACATGA